>NC_142948.1:36751466-36798966 GCF_046866305.1 Octopus bimaculoides | reverse complement strand
TGCTTAAATACACAAATGCATAAATATATATGCATACAAAATCACATGCATGTAATTACACAATTATACATTGAGGAACAGACAGTACATTATATAAAGTGAAGTTGTCATAGTAACATAGAACACCCTATGATGAAGTGATTAAGAAATATCAGGTGTCAGCTTAACGAGGAATGAGAGAGAGAAAGAGGAGAGAGAGAGAGAGAGAAAGAGGGAAGTAAATGTGATTAGCTGGTGGGGTAGAGTGGGGGTGTGAGACGGGGCAGGGTGGAGTGTAAAGTGAAAATGGTGGAGATTAACCAGGAGGATATGAGGGGAGGATGAAGTCAAAAGATGGGAAGATTGAGTGTGGAAAGTTAATAGAGAGAGAGAGAGAGAATAATAGAGGAGAGGGCAGTAAAAGAGGAGGAGAGATAGGGGGGAGGGAGGGAGGGAGCAGTTTGGAGCATGTAAGTCAAAGACAAATAACAAGGGAGGGTAGAATGAGTGCAGGAAGGAGAGCAAAAGAGAGGGAGAGCAAGAGAGAGAGAGAGAGAGAGGCTGTAGGAGGAGGAGGGAAATAGAGGAATAGGAAGAGATAGTGGGGAAGAAAGGATGCAAGAGATTGGAAAGACGAGGGGTGGGGGGAAGAGTGGAATTTTTTTCTGAGAGAGAAAAATAAAAATACAGATTCAGAAAACTCAAATAAAGGTCAGAAATGGAGAGGTTATAATCAAATAATAATAATAATAATAATAATAACAATAACAATAAATAATAATAATTAAGATGAGAGATGATGATGATGATTACGAGGAAAATGGCAATATATACTGTAAGACAAACACACCTGGTCTTTTGCCCCGTTGGATAGCAATTCGGTCATGATCCATGTTTCCTGATCCCGCAACCATGATGAAATAGGGGTCTGGGACAAAGTCCCTATTTAGTGTCCTTTACGTTCTCAATGTAGGTCCCGATGTTGTGAAAGAGGTAATGTTTAAAACTTAGTGGTTGTTATAGTTGTTGTTGTGGTAGTGGTGTTGGTGGTGGCAGAGATGGTGATGATATGAAGGTGGTGGTGGTGGTGGTAGTGGCAATGGTGATTACAGTTGGTTTGAAAGAAGAAAAAGAAAAGGGAAAAGAAAACGCCAACTTTTAGGGTGGGCGACCGCTTATCCAGTTTCAATAGCAAGCATACTGGAAGATTTGAAGTTCACAAAGGAAGACATGTCCAAGTTATAGAAATAAATTATGATTTGGGTATCCAAACAGAAGAGAAAGTAAGGAAAAAAATAAATAAATATAAAACAAAGGTAAAAAAAAAAACATAAAAAAACAAAAAAAATATTTCATTTGTCTATTTTGCTTACTTTACTCACCCACCCCACCCCTTCCCCTCCATCACCCAAACCACTCTCCCTCCACAGCATCATCGGATAAATGCGGAGATAATCTGAATTGATTGTAATACGTGTGTGTGTGTGCGTGTAATTGTACATAGATATATACACATACGCATGCAGACACACAGATGTACATACATACATACATATATATATATATATATATATATATATATATATATATATATGCATACTCACAGATACAATACATACATACTCCGTTATATACATTGTGTGTGTAATTCAAGTAGGTGGCAATATACTAAGTGATGCACACAACATATATATATACATATATATGTATACACACACATATATATATATATATATATATATATATTTGTATACACACACACACACATATATATATATATAAGCAAATAACCACTTGTATACAGTGAAGCCTGGTAAAAGCTACTTTGGTCAGTGGACACATACAGAAAAAAAAAAGTCAACAAAGAGGAATAACTCAAATACACCTACAGCACAATGTTTGATCATTCAGGTAGGTTCTGAATGACAGGTGCATACAATTCTAGAAGAACTGAGATGAAATTCCTCTTGTTCACAGTCAAAGAAAGATAATGCAAACCCTTGAGCCAGTTGTTTAGAAACTCACAAGAAAAGGAAAGATGAATAATCTTGAGAGATTAAGAATCAACTGCAGAGAAAATTAAACTTTGTTGTTGAGATGTAAAAATTAGGATATCACTAACGAGGTCAAATAAGCTATTTCTTCTACTTTCTCTTGAGGTCAACTGTGCCTTGGGGAGGGGGGTCAAGAAAATAAAGGACCATTCAAGCTAAGTGGTCAATGGTATCGATTGAACCCCTTCTCTTAAAATTGTTGATCATGCGTCTAAATTTGAAACAATCATCATCATCGTCCTCAACATCAACATTGTGTTTATTATTATTATTATTATTATTATTATTATTATTATTATTATTATTATTATTATTATAGGTTAATTTATCAAAACTAGACATATTATCAATAATTTTGATAATGACCAATAGCTTATGGCTAGAAGAATAATCAAATTAGACGAAATATACTTGTCTGGTGCCAATCTCAACTTTGAACCATCTTTGGCTAATGAACTTCTTTGGCATATCAATAATATTAATGCCGATGATGATAACAACAACAACAACAACAACAATGATAATAATAATTAATAAATTAGAAATATAAAAATTACATATTCTTGGCAGAGACATTTCATAATTTCTGAAATTCATTCTTGTTAAGAAAACTAATTACACAATTTTACAAACTCCTCGTTATATTGCGAACGACACCATTCTATTGTTGAAGCCAGTAGGTGACTTGAGAGATTCTTTAGAAATGGCACTGAATAAAAAGGACGACCGATATTGGTGTCAGACAAGAAGTGAGGTGGCGCCTCACAGGATATCTCTCAGTAGACAACAATGGATATGTCTATGCAGTTGTCAACACACTCATGTACTTACACACACATGGACACACACATATACACATCCAGACAATAATAATAATAATAATAACAACAACAACATTGAAAAGCACCCAGTACACTCTGTATAAATGGTTGGCATTAGGAAGGGACCAGGCCAGAACAAACAACTGGAGCCTGGTGCAGTTCCCTGGCTTGCCAGTTCCTGACAAACCTTCCAACCCATGCCAGCATGGAAGGCAGACATTAAATGATGATGATGATGATACTCTCACACACACACACACACACACACACACACAAGTGCGTGCACACACCCACATACACAATAGGCTTTCACACAGTTTCCATTTACCAAATTCACCCACAAGGCATTTGTTGATACAGGGCTATATTAGAAGACACTTGCCCAAGGTGCCACACAGTGGGACTGAACCTGAAGCCATGGGGTTGCAAAGCGAACTTCTTAACCACACAACAACATAACTGAATAAAAACAAACAAACAAGAGCAAAAGTTTAAAAAACAGTTGTAGAATGTTGTCTGTGAGTCAAAATAGATTGGAATATGGTGGAATTAATTTGGAAAATTCTTCAGTGGTTTTTATGTTTTTGTATGTGTGTTGTTATAGGCATTGAAGGGGAGGGGCATGGAAGGTTCAGAAGGAGATAATGGAGTGAGATTCTATTGTGTGGAAGTAGGAAGTATCCCGGTGGTTGAGTCAGAACAAGAAATGGAGGGGGGGGGTAAACAAAAGCGTGTTTTTGGTTAGTTTGGGGAAAATTATTTGAGTTTGGGGGAGGGAAGAGGCCAAAGCATCAAGTAGTAGTAGTAGCAACATTAGTAGTAGTAGTAGTAGTAGTAGTAATAGTAGTAGCAGCAGCAGCAGCAATATTGGGGTTGGTGATAGTGGTAGTGGTGGTGCTAGCGATGGTAGTAGTAGTAGTAGTAGTAGCGTTGGTGGTAGTGGTGGTTGTGGTGGTCATGATAGTAGTAGTCATGGTGGTAGTAGTAATCATGGTGGTGGTGGTAGTAGTTGTGGTGGTGGTGGTGGTGGTGGTGGTGGTATTGGTGGTACAGCAATGTTAGTAGCATTGTGGTGGCAGTAGTGATGGTGGTGGTGCTAGTTATGATAGTAGTAGTCATGGTGGTGGCCATCATCATCATCATCGTGGTAGCACTACAACAACAGGAATCAATATGCTGTGTTGTTTGTTTATGTAAATTCGTCCCCTGCTGTTTCTCTGGTGGACAAAGTTAAACCAAACCGTTATTTCTTTCGATAAAAACAAAAATCTGAGTTTATTCCAACAAAGAAATTGACCTTCTTTTCTTGAGAAGTGATGAGAAAAATACATGGTTCTTCTTGCTTCTGCTTCAGCTGTAGATTTGACTGCTATTTCTAGCAGATCAAGTAGCCATGCAGAGGTTCCCACAGAGGCTTGAACAACATTATGTTAACAGTCACTGGTGGATATTATATAGCATGTGTAGTGGTGGTTGTATATGTGATGGTTTATGTAGTAGCATCTTCATTTTCCTTCATAAGCCTTCCTATGAAGTGTAGGCCATCAACAACAGTCCCCTACTGTTTGCGTCTCAGGGTCATCTTCACTGTTTCTCTCTAATTGGATCCCAAATTTTTTTAGCTCTACCTCAGTATCCTACCTCTAACTATTTTTAGGGAGTTCTCCCCTCTTCCACCTCCCTTATGGGTTACAGATCAGAGCCTAATATGTAATCCAGGAAACCAGTTTCCTTCCTTTTGGAATTTGTGGCCCTGCATCAAACTTTTCCCTGAAGGACAGCCTCCCATCTCCCAGGTATTTGTTGGTTTTTCAGTTGTCATCAATGATTCTTCAACTTTGCTTTATTTGTTTTCTATATAAAGGTGATGGCCCTGCACAAACCCATTTTTACCTCTGGGAAGACATAGCCAGATTAGTCAAGCCCAGGGGTTCTCAACCATTTTTTCATTTATGGACCCCTTTGATTGCAATCTTATTCTGATGGACCCCCCCACCCCCGTAGCCATTTGATGTTTAAAAACTAGTTTTATCAAAATTCCTCTTTTGCTTTTCACACACATCATCAGCTTGTGTAGGTTGACCTACATAAATGACTGAAACAAGTAAAGATGAAGGATCTGTAATCAACATTTCTAGATTTGCACATCCTCATCATCAGGACTGGCTTCAGTATTGCCTCTTATATAACAGTGGTGCCACATAAAAGCCAGTGCCATGTAAATATCACCCATGCTGGTGCCACGTAAAAAGCACCCAGCACATGTGTAAAGTGGCAGGCATTAGGAAATGCATCCAGCCATAGAAACCCTGCCAAAACAGACAACTGGAGCCTGCTGCAGCCCTCCAGCTCACCACCTCCTGTCAAACTGTCCAACCCATGCCAGCATGGAAAACAGACACTAAATGATGATAATGATGATGGTGCATATTTTAGCAACAAAGATATTTTAGCCGTCAGCAGTTATGTGTTAATTTGCTTCAATTAATAGTGAAATTTATGTAAGTAGGTGACTTCATTGTGGTCATATCAGATGACAGCTAACTTCAATATGGCCTTGCTAAGTGGTATTTATGTTCAATATTGCCATCGAAGATGGCAGCTAATTTTAATTTGGCCTTTTCAGGTAAAGGCCAAACATTAATGAGGTTTTGTCGAATGGCAGCTGACTTTCATTTAGCCTCATCAGGTAGTAATTAACTTCAATGTGGCCTTGTTAAATCATGACTGACTTCAATGTGGCCATGTCAGATGGCAAATTAACTTCAAAGGAGCCTTGTCAGATGGCAAGTCAACTTCAATGTGGCCGACTTCAACATGGCTATCTGAGATGGAAATTAATTTCAATGTGGCCTTGTCAGATAGAAATTGACTTCAATACAGCCTTATGAGAAGATGGCCAGCCGCAAGAATTGTTCATATGCCAGGAAAAAAAGTTAGCGGTATTTGAAACCAATATAGCTTAGTGAGGTTAAAGTTAACTCCAACATGATCATCTGAGGTTCCCCATCATTGGTCAACCCACTAAAAAATATGTGGCCTGGTGTGGGCAGAGGGGGAGGAACGGGAAGAGTGGGAGACTAAATGCTTTGTGCAATTTGGTTCCGTCTCTTGAAAATCTAACATCAAATCCTGACTAGAAGATCAATTTTGCTTTCCCTCTCTCAGAGAGCAATAAAATAGGCACCTGTAATATACTGAGGTCAAACCAGTTCAATCTCCTCCTGCAGCCTTGTGTCAATATAAGAAACAATGAAGATTATTGATTAAAGATTATTCATTAAAGATTCATTAAGCTGCCTTTATTTGGCACTGGGTGTTGGTTGTCTTGACCGTGGCATGGTGAGAGGCATTTAGTCTTTGTTATAACCACCTCCACCTCCATCATCATCATCATCATTATATTCACCACCATCACCACTGCTACTAACACTACCACCACCATCATCATCATAACTACCATCACCATCATCATCAACATCACCATAACCACCATCATCAACACCACAATCACCACTGCCACTATCACACAACTATCACCTCAACACCATCACAGCCATCACCACTACCATCACCATCATTACTTACAATTGCCACCACTACCACCATCACTACCAACAATCATCACTAGCACCACCACCACCACCACCACCACCACCACCACCACCACCACCACCACCACTACCATCACTACCAACACCATCACCATCAACAAAGTCAAGGTACATGAAATATTGCTCCCTCCCCCAAACTCCAATTTCTTTTTCCACACTAACCCCCGTAGCATTCAGATTTCTCTGTCAGATGTAATACTTCTTTATTCGGATTGTTTTGAATCAATCAAGCTGTAATCTTGTAGCTTTGAGATTCCAATGATGGGATTGTTTATATTTAGATTTTCTGGATGCCCTTCCTGTCACCAATCTTTAACCGCTTCCAAGTACGGTTATCTATTGAAAAAAAAAGCATTTGGCCAAATTTGGACATACGTCAGTTTGATTTAATAGCAATGATATATATATATATATATATATATATATATATATATATATATATACACACAAACATAAGTATATACATATATCATCACCATCATAATCATTTAATGACTCTTTTCCATGCTAGCATGGGTTGGATGGTTTGACAGGAGCTGGTATACCAGAGAACTGCACCAGGCTCCAATTGTCTGTTTTGGCATGGTTTCTATGGCTGGATGCCCTTCCTAATGCCAACCACTTTACACAGTGTACTGGGTGCTTTTTACAAGGCACTAGGTATATATGTAACATCAACATAACAAAAATACAGCCATTACAAAAACTAAGTCTCTATAATCTGTGAAACAAGTACAGGGTATATATTTGAGATGTGTGTATATTTGAGACGTGTGTGTATATTTGTGATGCCAAAAAACAAAAAAAACTAAAGGAAAAGGAACTCTAATAATACCAAACCTCCCGAAAGTAGAGGGAGAGAAAGTGAGAGAAAGAGGTGGGGTTAAATGAAGATGGTCACCTCCCAACTTACCCCCTTCTTATATCGAGACTGAGAACACCGCTTAAATAATCCACTTTACCCAGTATTACATAAAAACTGGATAATATGCGTACATATGTACACACACACACACACACATGCGTGTATATACACATGCACAGACATATATATATATATATAAATGTTTATGTTTGAATGTGTGTGTGTGTGTGTATGTGTAACACAGTTAGTGATTAATGGTGGAATAGAGACTTGTCCTAATTCATTCCTATCAATATTTAATGTGTGTGTGTGAACATATGTACGCATATATACAGGCATGTATACACACACATATGCACATACATGTATATATACGTCCGTACACACATAGTTGAGTGTGCGTGTGTAACAACCACAACTACTGCCACAGCTACGAGCAACAAACAAAATCAATCAAAGTCCATAAATCATGAACACCCAAGTTCAAAAGAGAGAGACGGTGTGAGTGAGGGAGAGAGAAAGAGAGAGAGGGGGGGAAAGAGGGAGAGAGAGGGGATAGAGAGGGAGAGAGAGAGAGAAAGAGAGAGAGAGATCTGTAAAGAGCATCCGTTTGAGGTGTAAAGCTGTTAAAAAAACATAACCCAGCCCTTCCAAAAGACAATGTCTTAGTTTAATGCGATGTTCTTACATAAAAAAAACAAAAAAAACATAAAATAAGCCACAACAAAAAAATGCAAAAACAAAATTGCAAAAATTGCATAAAAAGGCAAAAAAAATCTATTAAAAATTGATGCAAAAAACCAAAAACAAAATAATAATAAAAAAAAAAGATAAAGCAATCCTCCCCGCTTTAGTTGAGGTGTGATGTCGGAGTTAATCCTCCGAGCGGCTTAATCGTTCATCTCACTTCATCTGATCAAGGTCAGATGGGCTGCGAGCTACACGGTTAATATCATCATCACTGATGAGGCCAGTAATTATACAGAACGTTTGCACGACAGACGAGGTGTATTTTCGTTAACACTTGCAGTCTGTTTGTTATGTTGCTCAACGTTTCGAGTTCAATTCTCATTAATGTCGACTTTGAACATCTGATTTTTTTTTTTTTTCTTTTTGAAGTTGGGAAAATTTGGAGGGATATGGCATAACTACAAGAGTGTGTACCCCCACTCCTGCCACCGACTTTGTTTCCTCATAACTTTCTGAAAATTTCTTTTAATTAAAATAAATTACATTTATAAAGGGCACAGATACAAACAATGCAATAGGCAAACTCACACACACACACACACACACACACACACACACACACACACACACACACATACACACACACATAAACCACACATACAAAACACATAAACACATGCAAAACACACACATACACAGATACAGATGCAAACGCATGGGCAGATAAGGATACACACAATAGAAAGACAGAATGAACTAAACAGAAAAGGAGGAGACACATGGAATGGAGAGTCACTGAAGAGGTCACAGGGTGTGTAATGAAAGATTTCAGATGAAGGACACTAGAATAGAATAATAATAAAACAAAGAATGAATGTATAGTTCTTGTGGTTATTTGTCTGGAAAAAATGAAAAATATTCATCCTGAAATATAACAATTAAAAAATATTCATTTAACAAAATTCCAAAGGAAAGCAATAAAACAGTCTCCAAAAATAATTATTTTGTTTTTCAGCATAACTGTAATCTACATCATTAAAAAATACGAACACTTCAGAGTGTTTGGGTGTCAATCTGAAGACATGTACCGAGAGTGATAAAAATCAAACATTCAGTCAACATCATGGTGTTTGGAGTGATCACTAGTGATGGCAACGTTATGCCTCCATTCATCTTCCCACACGGCCTCAGACTCAACACGGAGGCCTAACATCAAGTGCCTGGAGGAGGTAGTGCTGCCCTAGGTCAAAAGGGTGGCTGCTGGAAGGCCCTGTGTCTGGCAACAGGACTCTGCACCATGTCACACAAGCAGGAGGACCCAGCCATGGCTGTCAGGCAATTTCTGTGACCACATCACCTCTAACATCTGGCCACCTAACTCCCCAGACTGCAACCTCCTTGATTATTATGCATGGGGCACAGTTGAGCAAGAGACCAACAAAACTCCTTGTAACACTAAAGGTGAAATGAAGGCAAGGATTATGGCAGCATTCACCAACTTAAACAAGGAGACTGTCCAGATGAGTGCAGGAGATTCCAAAGTGGTCTGGAGCCTGTGGTTGAAGTCAATGAGGACTTTATTGAATAAATTTACTCTTTAGTGTTTCAAGATATTTTTATGTAATTTTGGTAAATATATTTGTTAAAATGAGATGTCAGTGTCATTTTCATTTTTGCTTAATTTAGATGACAATATATTCAATGCACCACACATATGTATATATATATATATATATATATATATATATATATATATACATATATATACACATATATATACATATATATACACATATATATACATATATACACACATATATATATATATATATACATATATACACACATATATATATATATATATACATATATGTCTTGCAAACAAGTAAAAGAATAAAAGTGTATATATATACATGAACATATATATAAATATATTTAAATATATATACATATATATACACACACACATATATACATATATATATACACACATACATATATACACACATACATACACACACACACACACACACACACAAACCTAAAAGTGCATATAAATGTAACACACTTAAAAGTACATACACACACACATACATACACGCAACCAAGACATATGAATACATTTGTAATCACAAAGACACTTTTTCACACACACACACACACAGCATCACACATACACAAACACATTAAACACACAACAAGATCATACACGAAATACTTACACATAACCATAATCATAAATGCTCTCACACACACACACATATATAACCAATTACAAATATTCACAGTAACACACACACACATGCAAGCACACACACACACACACACATACAAATCCACTGAAACAGGTACAGGATCACACACACACGCACACTGAAAAGTACTGATATATATAATGTGCTTATATATATATTTATATATATCCGCATACATATGTATGTACATTTGTTTATATATATTCATATATGTATATATTCATGTGTATGTATGCAAGAGTGTGTGTGTGTGTGTGTGTGCATGCGTGAGAGACCCAAGCCACAATATATAATCTTAATCTTCTTGATCTCGGCTTATAATAATTCCTTTCATTGTTCTCTTTCTTGTTATACTGTATAGCATATCAAATTATATCATGTTATACGATATTGTACTGCATTGTATCATGTTATGCCATACTGTACTATGCTACATCATATCGCATATCATACCCTGTCACGCTCTGTCAGCTTTTATACCATACTACGCTATGTTATATCTTGTACATCACTTTATGCTATACCATGTATTATACACTGTTTTATGTTATACCTTATGATAAAGCACATACTGTGTTATATCTTCCATCATGTGCTACTGCATTGTATTATACCATGTGTTATAACATAGTGTACTGCGTTATACATCACCTATTATAATACACTGCAATATGTCATAATATGTTAAACCATACATTGTTGTGTTATATCATGCTATATCATACTATTCTGTGTTATATCCTCTGTTATACCATACTGTGCAGGCATTACAACATATGTTATACTGTATTGCACTGCCTTTTATGTTATACCATACAGTACTGTATTATATCTTATTGTATTATATCATGTTATACCATGCTGTACTGTTATTATGTTGTATCATCTGTTACACCATACTATACTGTGTTATATCACATTATACCATACTGTACTGTGTTATATTATACATTGTTTACTGTCATACATTAAGCTACTGTACTGTGTTATATCATCTGTTATAGCATACTTTATGGTATATCATGATATACTATATATGCTATGTTATATCCTCTTTTATGCCATACTGTGATGTTTAAATTATTTGTTATACTGAGCTGTATTATATCATATTCTATATGATAATGTATTTTATATCCAATATAACCATCCACACTCACCCAAATTTCAGGCCTTCTGCTTATAATAGAAAGAATTATCAATATTATTATTATTATTATTAATACTAAGATAGCAAGCTGGCAGAGCAGTATTTCGCCTGCTGCCATGATCTGAGTTCAAATTCCACCAAGGCCGAGTGCCTATAGTAGAAAGGATTATTTTTATTATTATTATTATTATTATTATTATTAACTGTAGTAGTAGTAGTAGCAGCATTTTACACACAGACTGTGCCATTGGATTCAATTGTACCACCTTACTAACAATACCTATAAAATATTGTCTCTTTTCGGTTCTCCTTTTAATTTTTTTTTTTATAAATATTACTGTAGATTGTCATTTGTAACTGATAAATGGATGGAGAGGCTAACAGTGGGATAGAGAAATAAACTGACATATACGTATATATAGAGAGAGAGGGGGGAAGAGTGGAGAGAAAGAGGGACAGAGAAAAACAGTTAAGTAGAGAGCAATAGAAGAAGAGATAAACGAAGTGGGTGATCGACTCTGCCATAGCGAAATGGGACTTGTCAAAGGGAAATAACTCTCAAATCTTCTTGCATCAACAGACGTGAACATTTTTTAAAGTTCTTAATTAAATATTAATTATTATCATTTAAGGCAGCAAGCTGTTAGAATCATTACTACAACGGACAAAATGCTTAGCAGTAGTTCATCTCTCTTTATGTTCTGAGTTCAAATTACCCTGAGGTCGACTTTACCTTTCATCCTTTCGGGGTTGACAAATTAATTGCCAGTGAAAGACTGGGGTCGATATAATTAAGTAATACCCTCCCCACAAATTTCAGGCCTTGTGCCTTGAGTAGAAAGGATTATTATTATTATTATTATTATTATTATTATCTCTTTATTACAGGTTTTGTTGGAGCTCCTGGAGTCTTGCATGTATAGCGTGCTTGCTACCTGCAGCCTACGGTACCAAGACATTCGCTCTTTTCAGCTATCTAATACTTACCTGATAATTCTGACCATGCCAAGGAGGCAAACCTTTTGTAACAGTTCTACCGGGAACTCTATTGCGATTTCCTTTATATTCCTCTTGGCGTCTTCTGATTCTGTCCCCAAAGACCCAACAATAATTGGCACTGTCTTCACTTTCTTCATTTTCCATAGCTGGGCTATTTCGTACTTCAGAGGATTGTATCTATCTATCTTTTCACCTTCCCTTTTTGCCTTATTATTATTATTATTATTATTATTATTATTATTATTATTATTATAATTAAGGCAGTGGGCTGGCAAAATCGTTAGCACTCCAGGCAAAATACTTAGTGGCACTTCATCCGTCTTAATGTTCTGAGTTCAAATTCCACCAAAGTCGACTTTTCCTTTCATCCTTTCGGGGTCAATAAAATACATACCAGTTGAATGCTGGGGTCGATGTCATCAACTTACAGACCTCCCCAAAATTGCTGGCCTTGTGCCAAAATTTGAAACCGTTATTGTCTTTGTATTGTCCCCCTCATCCTTCGCCCTTGGGGCAAATAAATGACATCATTATTATCATCTCTTTTACTCCCTCTTTTATTTATTTCAGTCATTTGACTGCGGCCATGCTGGAGCACCGCCTTTAGTCGGACAAATTGACCCCAGGACCTATTCTTTGTAAGCCTAGTAGTACTTATTCTATCGGTCGATAAATTAAGTGCCAGTGAAACACTGGGGTCGATGTGATCAACAAGTTCCCTCTCCCCAAATTACAGGCCTTGTGCCTATAATAGAAAGGATTATTATTATCATTGGATAGAATAGTTACAGCATCGGAAAGAATGCTTTGCGCTATTTATCCTGACTCTCTCTTTGCTTTGGGTTCAAATCCTGTCACAGTCAAATAAACCTTTCATCCCTCCATGGGAGATAAAATGCAAAACCAATCAAATACTTGAGTCGATGTAATAAAATTCACCCCACTTCCCGTGAAAATGCTGGACACAAAGACTCCTTTGTTTCACCTGTCCATGAAATCTTGCTTTTGACAGGTGAGAAACATCCAAACAACCGGAATCGTCTGCAGTTCTTCATCTTGTCTGCAAAGTCAGCCTGGAGAGATAACCAGTCTTTTAATCCTATCTCGTGAAGGCAATCTTTATTGACTCAACAGGTGAAGGAGATATTCTTCAGATATAAAGACTTAATAAAAGTCAAGATAATAATAATAATGATGATGACAATGATGATGATGATGGATGCTGGAAATCAATAAATTTCTCATTTCATTACTTCCTTCCATGCCTCCTCTCATCAACAGCATCTTTTTTAGTGTCTAGACTGAACTATGGAGCTTATTTTATCTTAACAAAGATATAACAGGAATGGTGGAAAATTTCTTTCCATGTTGACTTTACAACTCGAAAATGCTTACAAAAGTCAAGAATTCTGAGATTCTGAGATGTTGATGTTATAATCATTGTCACTGTTGCTGTTATTGTCCTTCTTTACCATCTTTTCCTTCTTCTTCTTCTTCTTATTATTATTATTATTATTATCTGTTTCTCTTTACAATGAAAATCAATAGTAAAAAAAGTATTGTTTAAAGTTTATCTGGTATTGAGTGATATCCAAATATATTTTGAATTTAAAGCCATCATGCTATCTCTCTCTCTTTCTCTCTTACATATATGAGTGCGTCATGATGGCCAGGTCACAGCCTTCATGTGATGTCCAGAGATACACACACACACACACACACACACACACACATACACACACACATGTGATGGGCTTCTTTCAGTTTCTGTCAACCAAATGCACTCACAAGGCTTTGGTTGGCCTGAAGCTAAAGTAGAAGACACTTACCCAAAGTGCCACACGGTGGGACTGAACCTGGAACCTTGTGACTGGGAATCAAACTTCTTACCACACAGCCACACGTTTGCCTACATATCGGTGTGTTTATATATGTGGGTATGAGTGTCTGTGTATGCATGTCTGTGTATTTGTGTCGAAGTGTTCACGTGTATGTGTGTGTGTGTGTGTGTGTGTGTGTTCATGTATACAAGTGTGTTATTTGAATTTAAAGCCTCGTGTCACCCCTTGCTGCTCTCTATGACACCCCAGCTGGACCACACTACCACAACACAACATTTTAACACCCTTTTACTTGCACAAAATTACAATACACTACCACCAGAATACCACAACACAAAAACCACACTATATCACAGCACACTGCACTACATCATTAACACAGCTCTGCACCACAACACTGGCCACTTTGAAATACAGATACAACTCATTTTTGCCAGTTGAGTGGACTGGAGCAATGTGAAATAAAGTGTCTTGCTCAAGGACACAATGCATCGCCTGGAAACTCACAACCTAGCCACTAACAAAATACCACCAGTATACTACGACCACAACATCACAACACCAGCTCATTATACCACCACTTCATACTGCGTTAATACAATACAACCAAACAACACTAATTCACCAAACACCACTGCCGCTACTACCACTACAACCGTAACCCTAACACCGAAGCATCACCATGTTATACTAATGCACTACTGCAACACCATCACTGTACTACAATAACATGCTATGACCATACGACCAGCATGCTTATTCACTGCCATACCACTACTGTATGACAATGCTATACTGTAACCCCAATATCACACAAGACCACTCCACTACCACCTCCACACCACCATCAATGTTTACCCAACAACACCAACTCGACTGCGTAATATAATAAACAGACACAGCTGTAGTGAAATTCTCCACATTACAGCATTAATATTGCATCACCAATATCATCGATGCCACCATCACCAGCACCATCATCGTCGTCATCATCATCACCACCATCACCATTGTCATCATTAGCAGCAGCATTAGTAGAAACAGCAATGCCATTGCTACCATCATCACCGCCTCTATCACCATTATTGTCATCATCATCATCACCACCACCACTTTCACCAACACCAGGACCATCATCAGCATCACCATCACTACAACCAGCATCATCATCCTAATCACAACCACCATTATCACCATCATCACCACCACCACCATCATCATCGTTATCATCATCATCACCACCACTGCTGTCAGCATCACCACCGCTAGCACCAGCTTCAGCCACACCACTGTATCATGAATATGAAGGCTACCACTGTCATCACTACTATCACATCATCGTTGTCATCGTCATCATCATCACCACCTCCATCAACATCCATCATCATAACCAGATCACCATCATCATCATAGCCACCATCACCCATACAACACCACATCTTCAATAGCATTGCCACCACCAACATCATCACAACCATCACCAAACATCACCATCATTGTTGCTCTCCCCCCCCCCACTACGACCCATCGCCACCACCAAATTATCACAGCCACATCATCAATACCAAGTTCACCGACATCAACACTGCAACCCCAAACACGATCATCTCTGCCCCCACCACACCAAAACATCACTGCAATCATCATCACCATCAACACCACCATCATTTGCACCAACATACCAATGCCATCATCATCATCATCATCATCATCAGTAGTGCTAATAACAGAACATATTTGTTATTGATAAAGATTGTTGCAATAAATTGGGAAAAAGACAATCTGTATTGTGTAACGAACCTATTAATTGCTAAAGTAAAATGGATATTAGATATTACACATACACACACATATATATATATATATACGTATACATATATATATATTTACGCACATGCATACACACAAAATCAATTTACAAGTGTTCAGAATAAGGTGTACAGTCTGAAGAGAACTTCTTGCAATCCTCCTACCAGTCATGGAGACCTTGAAAAGGGTCACAAACGCTTTCCTTTGTTTTCTTAGTCACCAAAATATCTTTTCAGTTTTAAAAAGTCTGAAGCAGAAAAAAAAAAAAAAAAAAAAAAAGGTCTATGACTGATCAGATTTGAACCGTGCAGTTGCTGTTTGCATGGTGATTGTATAACTGACTAGCCCCCCACACACACACACACACTCACTCTCTCTCTCTCTCTATCTGTCTATCTATCTCTGATATTGAGTTCTTGAATCTGTTTCCTGCTATTTTCTCTTTCAGACTGTTAACTAAAGCCTTGCAAGATTTCAATCAAGAAGCAATGTTTTTGTTTGTTTTCTCTTTTTGCTGTTGATAACATCTTTTCATTGATGTATTACCAACAAAAGCTCTAAACACAGATAGACATAGGCGTGGTTGCAGAGTGGAGAAGTTTGCTTCCCAACCACGCGGCTTTGGGCTCAGTCCCATTGCATGCTACCTTGAGCAAGTATTTTCTCCTGCAATCCCAAACCAAACAATGCCTTGTGAGTGGGTTTGGAAGGCAAAACCTGAAAGAAAACCAGAGAGAGAGAGAGAGTGTGTGTGTGTGTGGTCACAACTCCCCGATCCCACCAGGCTAGGGTCTACATTAGGGGTATGTCTGACTCAAGCAACACTGACTCGTTCACATGAGCTCCTTCTCAATATAGGATTTCAAAACAATCTACTTCCTTAGTAACCGACATACACTGCCCAGGGCACACCTTATACTCATACGATGCAAATCATTGCATTTGTCAATTATGCTGCCAGAAATTGCTCACTATATTACACCAAAATGAGACCTCTTTACATAATCAATTCTCGGACATAAGCTTGCAGACATAAATTGCCATCATATAAAATCATTATATAATTTCTCATCATCTTGGCAAAATATTCTCTTTTACTCACCACATTTTCTTCTCCTATTATTCTCGCTCCCTTACCACAGCGTTTAATTCTCCCATGTCACTCTGTCCATTGCCTCAACTATTTTTAACTGTTTTATCCTGTCAAAATACTACTTTGGCCCTCACACTGGTTTGAACTCACAACACTGCTTCTTTGGCTTCTTAACATCTGATCTTTGTCAAGTTGTATCTTCTTCTCATCCTGCCCCTTAACCACACTTTTTATTTCACCATTTCCCTCCACTTTCTATAACCCCTTCCTCACTACTCCTCCTTGTTCACTTCAGACCTTTATATTTCTAAACACTGCTGGATAATTCACACTTGCCACTCTGCTCTTGAAAAGGGACGCCTAACTTACTTTAACAACTTCATCAAAAGACCCTCTTAACTTTATTAAAACTTGTTGCTAGGTGTGCACCTCTGACACTACGCACAGATCACTTATGAATAAGGTTACAACATAAGTTATGGCCTCCTGAAACAACTGTTGAGATAAGTCTTTACATAATTCTTCTCTTTTCTTTCTTCCACAATCTATATTTTGTGCTCCATGTAAATATGTCTCGAGCCTAACTGTGTTTATCTACCTCATAAATATTGTTCTTATGGTTAACCTTCAAAGCCAAGATGCCAGCTCAGCGCTAGGTGAAGAAGTTGGAGTTTAAGTCCCCATTCATTTGAGCACTATTAGAGTTTATTTTGCTTTCACCTACTCACACTTTCTCTCCATGTGCATATGTATGTATGTTTGTATGTAAGTGTGTATGTGTGTATATATATGCATGCATGTATGTACGTATGTGTGTGTATGTATGTGTGTGTATGTATGTGTGTGTATATGTATGTATATATTTGTTGGTGGGCAAGAAGCTAGCTGTGACGGTAAAAAAGCTTGCTTCCCAACCATGCGGTCTTGGGCTCAGTTCCATAGTGTGTCACTTTGGGCAAACATCTTCTGCTATATCCTTGGGCTCAGCAAAACCTTGTGAGTGAATTTGGTAGTTGGAAACTGAAAGAAGCCTGTTGTGTATGTGTGTGAGAGTGTGTGTTTGAGAGAGAGAGAGAGAGAGTGTGTGTGTGTGTGTGTGTGTCTTTCTGTTTGTGTTGTGTTTGTCCCCCAACATCCCTTGCCAACTAATGTTGGTTTGTTCATATCCATGTAACTTAGCAGTCTGAGCCAAGAGACTGATAGAATAAGCACCAGACTTCAAAAAAATAAATGAGGTTTTGGAACAATTTGTTTCACTAAACCCCTTCAAGGCAGTGCCCCAGCATGGCCGCAATCCAATGATTGAAACACGATAAACACACAAATACATATACATATATATATATATGTGCGTGTGTGTGTGTGTATGAATATATATATATATATGTACATATATATATATATATATATATATATAGAGAGAGAGAGAGAGAAGAGAGAGAGAGAGAGAGAGAGAGAGATAGAAGAGAGAGAGAGAGAGAGAACAGCAGTATAGGTTCACCAAAAGCTGCTCTGTATTCATTCATATCTTGTTATCTTCAACTGCGAAGGTAAACATATACACATACAAGGATTGATATGTATACCATAACTCTTGTAGCTTCTCTCCTGGCATCATCCACATCAAATATTTTTCCATCTATGTTCCACTGCATATCTAGGAGTCTACAACAAACTGACACCACTAATGCTACTAATACAATCACCACCACCACCACTACTACTACTATCATCATCGTCATCATCACAACTACTATTACTACTGCTAATTCTAATAAAGGCATACCTCAACTTACGTCGGCAATCGGTTCCTAGAAATGCGACTGAACACGAAAAACATGACGCGAAAAAGACGTTTTAAAAACTCAATTAGCTTGTGTGATTTAATAAATGATTTGGGCGAAGGTAAAGAATATGCACAGCCGGTTTTTAGAGTTAGGGTTTAGGATTAGGATTAGGGGTTAGAATTAGGGTTTTGTTACACCGAAAACGGGTGGTGTACGTATTTTTTTACCTCTGCCAGCATTTGTACATATTTTCACATGTATTTCATTTCATTTTTTCCAATCCAATATTATTTTTTTTGGGGGGGGGGGGGGGTAAATACTCTGTGTTTTTAAATATATTCGCCGAGACCGACGCAAAGTCGGATAAATCGACTGAAGTTGGAGTTTATTTTTTTATTTAATTATAACATTAATTTCTTTAATAAAAGAAAGAAAAAAACGACGTGAAGTCGAAAAAGACGCAAGTCGGAACGACGTAAATTGAGGTATGCCTGTTGTAACATCGGTTTTAGTCAACATAAAGAAATGCGTGTCAAAATGTGTGTCTCTGAGATGCTGTTGACAATGTAAAAATATTTTATGCATTAATTATACATAGGTAAAAGAAAGAAAAAACATTACTTGTGTAGTGCGTTACTAATTAACGGGTGTATATTAGGATATTTTTGCCTCGCAGCGAAATGTAAACATGTGTAAGAAAATAATTTATAGTTTTTTATACATTTTCTCCTTTAGTGTGTATAATTCTATAATTGCATGCATGAGAGTCTACATGTTTCTCCGGGTAAACATGTGGCTGTGAGTGAGTGAGTGTATGTATGTCTATGTATAGAAACGTATGTGTTTATCTGTATGTGTGAGTGTGTGAATCTTCACATGTGTCTGTATACGCGTGTGCATATGTGAGTAAGCATGTGTGGGTTTATATATATATAAATGTATGGGTGTATTTGTGTAAACTGTGTGTGTGTGTCTGTCAGTTTTCCATGTCTGTCTATAAACGTATGTACATGTATTTGCACGTGTCTCACTACAAAGGTAGTGTGTGTATACTTTTGTTATTTACACCACCTGTCCTCGTCTGTTGTTATTTTTTGTATATTCTCCCATATATATATATATATATATAGCGCAAACAGGTGTGTGTGAGTGTATAAACGTATATATTAGTGTCTATAAACATATATATATATATATATATATATATATATATCAATGTAAACAGCTATGTATGTGTGCCTGTAAACATAAATGTAAACACGTATATGTGTGTGTGTTACACTGATATATATATATATATATATATATATATATATATATATATATATATATATATATATATATATATTAGCATAAACAGGTGTGTGTATATTTATGCCAGGTACGTGTGTGTAGCAATCGCGGCAGCAAAGGGGTGGGGGAAACGAAGGACTGCTTTGAAGTAAACCCGGCGGGGAGTTGGGTTAAAACCAAGCTGAAACAGGTAAACATATAACGCAATACAAAACATACAGCTAAGACCTCTCTGCAGCCAACGAAGTCGCTTCTACGTGGTATCTCGATATACTAGAAATAACAGGCAAATTTTCCTCAAATCACACTACTCTCTTCAAAACAGAAAGGAAATAATACATTGGACAGTGCTGATTAATATACAAAAGAACTGGATGGTCATGGCCGGAAAGCCTTTGATTATAAGACTGTTCCAGCTGTGTAGGCCTGGGTTAAAACCGCAATACACGAAGGGGGCCCTTTTTCGAGAAGTGGGCCGCATGAGACAAAGCTTATCATCAGGCGGCTCGCACTATAAAAGTATACAAAACTGAAAATAATTTTTCGTTAGGTTTGCCATTCAGAATTCCCAGACTGGCCTCAGATTTCCCATGACTGGCCTACGGGTTGTCCATAAACTGTTGCTAGAAATAACAGCTCAATTTCCCTCAAATCACACCATATCGTCTTTGGAAAGAAACCATAAACAGGATAGCGTAATCTTAGATATACATGCATGGAAGAAGAGGAAATATGGTATGGCCACATTTGGAACGACTTTAAACGTAGATCTGTCGGCTCTATCTGAGCTAACTTAGGGGATTAGTCTAAAACAACCCCCAAATAATCCCAAGTCATAATCTTTTTTTTTTTTTTTTTTTTTACCAATTTCCCCATGTCTGTGTCGTCGTTGTCATTTCATAAAATATTCTGCTTCGTCGTACGCTGTCGTCCGGAATTTTGCCGGATTGGATGCAGCAATGAATGGAATGGAATTGAACTGAATGAAAAAAAGAACGAATGAAATAGAATGAAAGAAAATGTAATGGTGTGTTTAAATGAATGGAGTGGATGAAAGATAAGGAAGAAAAACGAAAGAACCAAAGGGCGTTGGAATAAGAACAACAATAACAACAACAACCGAACAGACAAAACACAAACACACAAACATATACCCACAAACACACGCATGTAAAGAGAGAGAATTATCTCACTCACATACATGTCGACACGTAGAGATATACACACAGATATACAAACACACATACATCTAGTGACATATACACATACTTCCAGCGACATACTGACATACATACAAACACACGCACGCATACATACATAACAACACACACACACATACATAACACACACACACAAAACGGACCTTGATAAAAAACTCCACCGATCTTTCCACCCCACCCCTTTCCCCATTTACCCACCCCACCCCTCCGTTACCTTGGATTTCGCTGACTCTTGGATGCCGAGTGACCTTGTTCCATGTGAGACTGGCCACTTTAGCCTCTGATGATAGTCCACAGTCCAGCGGTAAAGACACAGAGTACATGCTGCCATGGCCAACGAATTTCTTGAGAGAAATGGTAACAAGAGACGATAGTAGTGGCGGTGATGGTGGTAGATGATGGTGGTAGCTGATGATGGTGGTGCTGCGGACGTTACCGATGAAGGAACGTGTGTGTGTCTATGTGCGTGTGTGTGTGCGTGAACATGTCTGGAAGTTTGTGTGTATGTGAATGTATTTACATATCTCAATCTAACAGCTCTCTAGTTCCCTCTCTCTCTCTCTTTATGTATGTATCTGCATGTGTAACAGGAAGTATGTGTGCAGAAATGTGACGAGATGTGTGAGTGTATGTATATATATATATGTCCGTGTGTCTATATATCTGTATAATACATGTGTGTGTGTTGGTATGTAAGCTGCAGAAGGGAGCATGGGACGATGGAATGAAGTGAAGAGCTTGTACCTTCCGCTGTCACCACCATATCACACACACAGACACACACACACACAGAGAGGCAAACTGACAAACAGATAGATAGATAGATACATACATACATACATACATACATACATACATACATACATATCAACACAGTACTGGGACAGCGAGTTCACGGATAAATAAACAAGTGAGGTTAAATGTATGTTTATTGTGTTCACACATGTAAACATATTGTATTTGCACATAGCGAGACACAAGTGAATGTTTATTGAACGTAAACACTATATACATACACACACACATGTATGTATGTATGTATGTATACACACGCAAACGGACATACACCAGGGTGGAGGTAAAGCGGGGAATATGATTAATTAGAAAGTAAACAATTGGAAATGTGGTGGTGGTGGTGGTGGTAACCATGATAGTGAAAGTGTGATGATGGTGGTGATGATGATGGTGGTGGTGGTGGTGACGGTGATGGTGGTAACCATGATAGTGACGGTATGATGATGATGATGGTGTTGATAATGACGCTAATGATGATGACGATGGTTAATAACAGAAGATCCTTATACAAACACTGGAGGAGGGATGAAGGGGAGGGGGCCTCAAACTTGTCTCGCGCGCACACACACACACACACACACACACACACACACACATACACAGAGGGTGAAAGAGGGGGTAATTAATGACGAAGGTGGGGCAAGTGTTGCAGGTAAAGCAACAGACGACAGTGAGGATTGTCACACTTCTCCACGCATCCCAATAATGACATCTTTGTATTTGTTGTACGCCACAGCTACCGCCGCCATCGTCATTACATTTGAGTGTCACATCTTCTACTACTACTACTACTACTACTACTACAGGTAAGAGCCACCACCACCACTACAAATATTACTGTCACCAACAGTCACAGATGAGTGTAACATTTACTACTACTACCACCACTACTACCTCTACTACTACTACTGCTAACACCAACACTTCTACTACTACTACTACTACTACCACAACTATTACTACTACCTCTACTATCATTGCTACTACCACCTCTACTACTACTGCTACTACTGCTACAGGTAAGAACCACCACCACCACCACTACTCCTACTACTACTACTGCTACAGGTAAGAACCACCACCACCACCACCACTACTACTACTACCACCACCACCACTACTACTACCTCTACTACTGCTACCACCAACACTTCTACTACTACAACTATTACTACTACCTCTACTACTATTGCTACTACCACCTCTACTACTACTGCTACTACTACTACTACAACTACTGCTACAACATAACTATTACTGCTTTTACTACTGCGTCTATTATTACTACAGCTGCAACAACATCAAAACTACTACCACTACTACTGCTCCTACCACAACACAAACTACTATCTCAATAGTTCACATAGTGTTGTTATTTCTTTCCAACCAATCCCCTCGCCATCTAGTTGGTTGACCCTGACTGACCAGACCTGTGGTCAATGGTATTCCACCCGTGGCCAATCTCTTTGTGTTTTGTTTTTCTTTTTTTTTTATTCAAACAGGGTATGGTTGTGTGGATAAGAAGCTCGCTTTGCAACCATGTGATTCTGGGTTCAATCCTACAGTATGGGACCTTGGGCAAGTTTCTTTTGCTATAGCCTCAAGCCAACTAATGTCTTGCAAGAAAAATATTTGGTAGATGGAAACTGTGTGGAAGCCTGTAGTGTGTGTGTGTTTGTCTCCCCCCCCCCTCTACTTGACAACAAGTGTTGTGTTTAGTCCCTGTAATCGAGCAGTTTGGCAAAAGAGACTGATAGAATAAGTATCAAACTTTAAAAAAATAAGTCTTAGAGTCTTTATTCATTCGACTAAAAATTCTTTGAGGCAATGCCCCAGCATGGCCACAGTCTAATAGCTGAAACAAGTAAAATATAAAAGATACTAAATCAATCTATTATACCGTTAAACAAATCCATGAGAAACATTCCTATTATTACAAAAGATTTGTTTTCAATAAATAACATTAATAATTTATAATTACAAACGAAGCACAATTTATTGTATATTATAAAAACCATAATTTAATAAATCAGCTTATATAATAACGTATTTAATGGTGAGGCGCATGAATCAGTGGTTACAGCGTTGGGCTGACAATCATGAGGTAATGAGTTCGATTCCTGGACTGGGCTGTGTGTTGTGTTCTTGAGCAAGACACTTTATTTCATGTTGTTCCAGTTCCCACAGCTGTAGAAATGAATTGCAATGTCACCGGTGCCACCGGCACGATGTGAAATAAATCGGTTACACATCCATAATACACAAAATATTTTAACAATTTTTTATACAAGTCCTAATAACATTTAATTATAAAAATGCAATTAGGATTTTTTAAACATCCAATGGCTGGGGGGTGGGGAACACAAGTAAAATAAGAATCAAAGGGGTCTCTAGGCAAAAAATAGTTGAGAAGCCCTGAACCTTTTAAAGCAGTGCCCCAAGATGAGCACTGGAATCGTGGTGATCAACTAACCCCTCCCCTCAAAAGTGACTGAAATGAATAAAAGGTAAAAGGTATGACTAAATTAACTAAATAAACCTCAATCACCAGGGTATTATTAATAAGCCACCATTACCAAACCAAATATTACCAAACTTGTCAACAAACCTCGATTTCATCCTTGGGGTGGGGGTCAATAAAATAAGTACCAGTTGAGCACTGGGGTTATTGTATTTGACTAACCCTGCCCCTCAAATCTGCCAGCCTTGTACCTAAAGTAGAAAGAGTTATTAGTAGTAAACTGCTACAAACAAATATCTCTTAGTTTTAACATGTGACCTTTTCCTTCAACACACACACACACACACACAAACATACACAACAATTTTTGCAACAGTTTTCATCTTTTATGCTACATTGAAGAACATTCTTTATCTGTGCTTCCAGATTCTGTGTTTTAAATATCAAAGTACTATGTTTAGCAGCACTGCATAAGCTATTGTTTCAAAACAAGATTATTTATACCTGTTGACATATTGGCAGGATCGTTACTGCACTGGAAGAAGTTTTTTGTAGCATTCGTTCCAGCTCTTTAGGTTCCAAGTTCAAAAATCTCACCATAATGAACTTTCTCTTTCATCCTTTTGGGGGTCAATAAAATAAGCACCGGTGAAGCACCGGGCTCAATGTGATCCTCTCGCTCCTGCCCCAAAATTTCAGGTTGTTATTATTATTATTATTATTATCATTATTATTATTATTATTATTATCATTATTATTATTATTATTATCATTATTATTATTATTATTATCATTATTATCATTATCATTATTATTATCATTATTATTATTATTATTATCATCATTATTATTATTATTATTATCATTATTATCATTATTATTATTATTATTATTATTATCATTATTATTATTATTATCATTATTATAATTATTATTATTATTATTCAGTAGTTTTATTTTTATAACGTGCTTTCACTTCACTACCGAGCGCAGCTCTGTGCGCCTTGGGTATGTGCTGTGGTTTGCTGTGGTGCTCTTATGTTTACTGTATTGAAAGTGTTTTGCGTAGAATGTGTGCAGTACCCAGGAGTGCAATTTTCTGTATGTTATATATATTTGTAAGTCCTGCTATTTTTGTTATGTATTTGTCTGAATATTTTTTTATTATACCTAAGGCACCTACTATGATAGGAATTGTTTCTGTTTTTAGATTCCACATTCGAGTTATCTCTATTTCCAGGTCTTTGTATTTTGAAAGTTTTTCCATTTCTTTTAGAGAAACGTTGTCATCTGCTGGTATTGATACATCAATTAGAAAGCATTTATTATTATTATCATTATTATTATTATTATTATCATTATTATTATTATTATTATTATTATTATTATTATTATTATCATTATTATTATTATTATTATTATTATTATTATTATCATTATTATTATTATTATTATTATTATCATTATTATTATTATTATTATTATTATTATTATCATTATTATTATTATTATTATTATTATTATTATTATTATTATTTCATTCATGCACAACAATGTGCAAGGTGGTGGTGGTGGTGGTAGTAGTAGAAATAATGGGGTGAGCAGGCAGAATCCCCAGAACACTCAGACAAAATGCTCAGGTCAACTTGAACACAGGTCATCATAACCAACAGAGGGGCCAGTTGATAGGGTTAGGGTGAGGGTTAGTTGCATTGTACGTTTTAGCGTTGAGTCTGTGACTGCTAAGAACATATTCTTTGCAGATTGTATTATTGTAATCTGTGGCAATTGTTTATGAAACACGAGTTGTAAGTTGTTGATGCTGTGTTTAGATGAGTTGGTTAGATGGCATTGAATGTCAATTATGTAAGAGAATACATTATTGGGTGGCCACTATGTAGAATACACGTTGTCTGGGTTGTATTACATTTGTCTTAGCACTTGAAGGTGGTGCTTTGAAGCGAATGTGTTGTATAGACCAATGCTTCTCAAACTATCTGATGCGGTGCACTGGCAATTTTTTTTTTTCCAGTGTGCCAGAGACCGATAATATTTCTAAATAATATTAATTTAAACCGGAAACAATATATATAATGAATAAGGCAGCAAACTGGCAAAAATGTTAACCCACCGGGCAAAATGCTTAGCGGTATTTCGTTTGTCTTTACATTCTGAGTTCAAATTCCGATGAAGTCGACTTTGTCTTATATCCTTTCAGGGTCGATAAAATAAGTACCAGTTGTGTACTGGGGATCGACTAGCCCCCTCCCTTGAAATTGCTAGCCTTGTGCCAAAATTTGAAACTATTCCTACTAGTACTGCTGCTGCTTCTGTTACTGCTACTACTACTATTGTTATTATTATTATTACATATCTCCACAGAGATTGCAGATAAGACTGCTAAAGAAAAGCCTGTTAACAAAAGTGACATGATAGATTCCACACAAGTTAATCAGACTCCTGTCATACATCTTATCATTGCTTAGACAACAACTAGTCTGAAATAACAGACAATAATAATAGTAATAGTCCTTGATCGGAAGGATAACGATGACAACAATGATTTGGTGGTGGTGGTGGTGGCGGCGGTGGCGGTGGTGGTGGTGAACATGATTTTGATAGATGTGGTTATTACTACTGATAATAGTGGTGACTGTAGGTGATCATAAAGATGTGTATGTATGCATGTATGTTTGTAATGTATGTATGAGTGTGTGTGTGTATAACAGAGTGGTTATATGCATTTATATATATATATATATTGATGTTTGTGTGTATCCAGACATAAAATAAACACACATACACTCATATACACACAAGAGTCAACACACAGACCTGATAGAAAGAGCAACTGATTTCCTTTCAAATAACAATTGAGAGTAGTTAAATAAATAACAGGTGTCTTGTCACAAGGAGAACATTTTGGATGAGGTAGTCTTCAATAATAGACATGCAACAAAATGGCTTCGTCAGGAATGTCTTCGGTCATAACAGACATTATAAATAAGGCAAGGCTGATCAAGAATTGACCACCAACATATATATATATATATATAATCAATGTTGTCTGAACAGGTGGATGGTGCGCTATGCATCAGGTGTTGAAGTGATTGCAGAGTAACATGAGATGAAGTGTTTTGCTCAAGAACACAAAGTACCACCCAGTCTAGGAATTGAAACTATGATCTTGCAATTGTGAGTACCACACCTTAACCACTAGGCCATGCACCCTCACACACACACACACACACACACAAACAGACAGGTGCAAACATACACCTATACACACTATGCACAGCATAAGAATGTATATATATATATATATACACAGCCATAAGAAACTGGAAACTGAGGCAGACAAGAATAATGTCTTCGCCAGTCTTTCAAAGTGTGTCTATGTGAGAACACGTGGGTATATATGTGTATGTATGTGTGTGTCTGTGTTCATGCATGTGTATATGTATGCACATTTGTGTATGAATGTGTGTTTATATATATGTGCATGTGTGTGTATGCATGTATGTATGAGCATGTGTACATTTATTTGTGTGTATGTGTGTATATATATATATATATATATATATATATATATATATATATATATATATATATAATGTATACATATGCATACATATATTACACACATACATAGACATACACACGCATATACATATATAAAGATACACATGATTGTCAATGAGTGTGTGTGTGTGGGTAACATCAACCATTCTGCCACTCCTGTCAACATAATTAATAAGACAAAGATTAATATTATAGATTGTGTTCGTTAATTAAAAGGTAGAGAACACTGAATACACACCACCACCATCAACACCACCACCATCAACACCACCACTACAGCCATCATCATCATCACCACCAACAACACTACCACTACTATTTTCTATTATTATTATTATTATTATTATTAACTCCATTGCCACTACATCAAAAAATAGGCGAAAAGGCATTAAAATCGAACTATTAGTTAATACCTTATAGAACACACACACACACACACACACACACACATATGCTATATATATGCTATATAAATGTACACACATATATATAGATACACACACATACATATGTATATTAATATTCACACATGTTCTGCCTATATGTATAGAAAATCTTGACATATGCACTTATATGTATACATACATGCATATTTACACACACACATATATATATATATATATATATATATATATATATATGCATATATACACACACACATGCACACATATATTTATGTTTATATGTAGATACACACAAGGGTGCATGTGTGTGTATATATATATATATATATATATATATATATATATATATATATAGTGTGTGTGTGTGAGTGTGTGTATGAATGTGCACACATGTTATGCTTATTGATGTATGTAATATATGAATATAGTATATATCATATAGTATATATATATATATATATATATATATAAACAGAAAAACACATATATGCAGATAAACGTATATACACTCATTTAGCAATAAACACACACACACACACACATATTTTTTAGGAAACATCAAGAAAACACAGGAAATATTTTGGCAAAAAGTCAGATTGAAAAATGCATTAATATAATGGTAATAGACATAGGTGATGATGATGTGGAAGTTGTTGTGGTTGGTGGTAGTGGTGGTGGTATTGGGGGGAGGGGAGTTGATGGTGGTGGTGGTGGTGGTGAAGACGGTGAGTAATAATGGTTGGACGTGATGACAGCAACAATAATAAAGACATTGATGACAATGATGATAAAGACCACAACAAAAATGATGATGACGATGATGGTGATGACAGTAGTAGTAGTAGTAGTAGGTAGTGATGAATAATCAGTATGGTTGTGATGATGATGATGATGTCAATGATGATGAAAGTGTTCTTGTAGTTGATAGTGATCATGATTGTGATGATATGGTCATGATGATGATGATGATGATGATGGAAATGATGGCAGTGATGATAACGATGGTGATGATGATGATAATGATGATGATGGTAGTGATGAAGGTAGTGGTGATGATGATGATGGTGGTGGTGGTGGTGGTGGTGGTGGTGATGGTAGTTGGTAATAAATATAGTTATATTTCATGTGAGAATTGAATTTAAGAGGTTAAAAGCCTGAGCCAATTTATTCTAAATAACTTAACCCCCAAGCCCCAACCATTACCTAACTACGTCCCCTTCAATTTGCCAACATATCAAAATCATGAGAACCTACCTTTGCCATATCACCCCTCTTTTCACACAATTTGTCCCACTTAAAGTATATCACAATAGCAAGAGAGCTTCTACATGGCTTCTATATTTGCTAGAAATAAAAGCTAAATCTCCTCAAAATTACACTCTGTTGATTTAAACAAAGAAGGGCAACCATTAGATAATGTTGTATTTCTCTGAGATACAAAGGATACAGGATGGCCACAGCTGGAACACTTTTGATCAGAGGTCAGGCTGGATCAGGGCTAATTTGGGACTAAACAGCAACAACCTACCCCAGCAACCTCCATGTCACACCCTCTACTTTATCCACCCACCTACCCACCGACCACAACTTCGACCCAACAAACTTACCCCCTCCCCGTCCACAAGTCCAACTTCACTCCACCACTCCTATCCATCCATCCCACACCTCCATCTTGCCTCATCCACTTTCAGAATGCAACACCACACATCTACCCTCATATCACCACCTGATTCCATCTACATGTGCCATGCCACCACCCCTTCCAATCCCACCCCACCCCACAAATCCATCCACCCTTCTCACCCCAATTAATTTAAGTGTTTCCACAACACTACAGTGCCACCCTATCACTCATCTTGTCCTACCCCTGCCCCATCTGCATACCCTACTACACCATTCCACCCACCGTCCCACACTGCCACCACCACCACCACCACAGCTACCCTCATATGACAGCATGCCCCACCCCATCACCCAACCTCTCCTAACCCTACCACCCCTCCAACTCCCAACCAATCACCTGTCATTTCAAATAGTTGGGGATTGAATTTGCAAATCCACTCTCACCCCATCTACCTACCCTGTCCTGCCCCATCACCCATCCCACTTCCATGCCATCAACCATCCTACACCACACCATCCCATTCCACTCATCCCAATCCAGGTGTATACCCATCCTACCCTCTAACCACCATCACACAGCTCCCCACCCCACAGCTCCCCACCCCACAGCTCCCCACCCCACAGCTCCCCACCCCACAGCTCCCCACCCCACAGCTCCCCACCCCACAGCTCCCCACCCCACCAATCTATAAGTCTTTAAACAAACAAAAAAATCAATGCATTCTACAATTGTGTCTAAAAACAATAAAACAGACTTCTTAATATTTCTGGCTTTGGTTGGTTTCTTTCTGGGTGGCTGGCAGAGTAGATGGCTGGGTGGTTGGCTGGGTGGTTGGCTGGGTGGTTGGCTGGGTGGTTACCCCCCCCCCACCGGGTGGTTGGTGGTTGCCTGGGTAGATGGCTGGGTGTGTTGATGTCTATTAGAGAACTATCTCTTACAATTATTCAACATATTTTATGTATAGCAGAGTGTGTGTGCGTGTTTGTGTGTGTGTGTGTGTGTGTGTGTTGAAATATGTATATGTATGTGTGAAAAATGTGAGAGTATAAGAAATGAGCCTTATATATTAGTATTGATCTAAAACATCTTAAGAGGATATGCTTAATTAGGCATCTAAGAGTGGGAAAAGTAACGAGAAGAATTGACTTACCAAATGAGTCATTTTCAGACCCGAGAGAGTTAGTGAAATCCATATTGATGCTGGATGTGAAGGGAAAATTCCCTTCCCAACAGACAAAGGCAACAATCTGGGAGATATCCAGAATGGTTGAATATCCCGAATTGGAAGCAGATATGTTTTATATCTGACATCTATGAGTCATCCATGTGAAAGAAGTATCAAACATCATCTGGTATGTAAAACTGAGTTCAATCTTGGGAAGAAGAACTCGATTCTTATAGGTATAAAAGTCATCAGTTTGGAGAAATATAGCCAGAGGTTTAATCCCCAGGAGGTGAAGTTTATAAGTATCATTGATATATAAGCTTTATGATTTAATTAGCCTCAAAGAAGATTTCATAAATGGTAGGGGAGAAAAAGTCGAGTCCAATCAAAAAGGAATTTTTTCTACTGATGTAAATACAATGAGAAGATTGATTGCAGATTTCGTGTGTGTGTGTGTGTGAATATATTATATATATATATATATATATGTAATATATATTATATGTATATTACATAGATATCATGTATATATTACATATGGCTGTGCATGTATATACACATAAAGAGATGGGTATATGTATGTATACATCTATGCATAAAGAGATATGTATATGTGTGTATGCATATACATATATAAGCACATATAGATAGATAGATAGATAGATAGATAGACAGGGAGAGAGAGAGAGTGACAGAAAGACAGCTGAAGGAAAAGTGAGATAAAGAGAGACAAAAGGAAGTCTAATACTTGGAAGTTTCAAGTATTCAAAGTATAATGGTTTACATTTAAAGTTCCTCTACTTGAAAGAAATATCCGACATTAGATATATAAAATGTCCATAATAGATTCCGTTTCTTATTACCAATTTTGGAGAGATGGGTAGGATGATTAATAAATAGAGAGAGATAGAGAGATAGCTAGATACCTAGGCAGACAGTGACATGGATAGATAGATAGACAGGCACATAAATAAACTAAAGAAAGAAAGATAGATAGATAGATAGATAGATAGATAGATAAACAGACAGATAAATGGGATGAGTTCAAAACTTAGCTACACTTGAGTTTGGATTTTTTTTTTTTTTTTGTTCTTGAAGAGATTCTACGACAGAGAGATGGAGGCTATGTTATTCCTTACAGCAACCAGGAATTACACAAGAATCTTTCTTTCAGTAAACTAAATTCTCATTGAAGTTCTTCCATCATCAAAAAAGATGGAAAGAAACTATGACACATATTACCTCACACTTCTTTTCACACTTCTCTAATGCACACACACACACACACACACACACTCAGATACATATATATGCACACACAACACAAACACATAAACATACACACACACACACACACACACACAAAAACACACACTGAAAGACATAATTATACATACACACATACAAACATGCATGTACATACACAAACATACACACATAAAAACAGTCTCACACACATACACATATAAGCAGACACAAAAATACATTCACACACCCATAAACATGCAAACACGCACACACAACACACACACACACACACACACACACACACACACACACACACACACACACACGAATAAAGCATTCAAGTTTCTGTTAAGAAGTTATAACGGTGCTTCCTTGATTTATACATGAAGATTGAATAATTACAAAATGGTAAAGCGCCAAGAATAGAACAGGAACAACAAATTAAAACTGGTCCTGTAACTGATAGAATCATTGGAATTCATAATTAAAAATGGTCTGATCTTCTACTTTCTGGTGTTCTAGTTTTATCGCAGACACCATGAGGAGGTCCATGGGTGGGGGGGAGTGTGGCCACATCAATAAAGTACTTGGTATTTGGTTGGTGAATTATAGGTCGTGAGTTCAAATCTACCCCAAGTGGTGCAGGCATGGCTGTGTGCTCATGAAGCTTGTTTTGCAAGTTTGTGGTTTCGGGTTCAGTCCCACAGTGCATGCATGGCATCTTGGGAAAATGTTTTCTATTATAGCCACCCCCACCCACGAAGTCAGCCAATGTTTTTTGAGCAAATTTGAATGATACATTATGATACATTATGGAGCTTTGCTATGAGTAATACCAGATTATATATATATATATATATATATATATATATATATATATATATATATATATACACATACACATATATACATACACACATACATATATGTGTGTACATACATACATACATACCTACATACACACACAGATATCAAAACATGAAAAACCTCACAACTGGGAACTTCCACAGAAACAGTGATGTTGATAGGCTCTACTTAAGAATAAACGAAGGTGGTAGAGGCCCGAGATCAGAGCAGACAGCCTTCAAATGCTGTATGGTATCACTCAGGCAGCTCCTCCTGAACAACATTCAGGGAGGCACATTGTCTGTCTTGCTATTTGTGCCTTGTGACTCATTTTGTGATACAGAAAATTTTGAAAGGAAGGGTTTGTGGAATACAGAGGATGGACAATAAGATGCTTACTGGCTGATCTAGACTGAGCTGACAATTTGGAACATCAGAAGACATGCAACTCATATTGGATAGTTTAATAAAAGAGGGAAACATGGCTGGTCTGGTTATTAAATGTTCAAAGATGGAAATGATGAATATAAATTATGCGAATCCATCGAATTGCAATATAGAAGGAAGTACGATATATACCACGGGTCATTTCAAATAGTTGGGGATTGAATTTGCAAATCATAGCTCACTTGCTTTAAGAGTTTAGGGGAAGAAATGAAATACAGAACAAGCAGTGGTCACATTAAAATTTATATGGAAGTTTGTCTCTCAACACATGTGAAGGGGAAAATTTATACATCCTTGTTCAGGCCAATATTACTTTACGGCCCCTAGTTTTGGTTCACTGCATCTGATGCTAAATTCTTAACTGTCAACACTCACACGAAGATTAAAATCTATACATCCTTGTTAAGACAGACTTTACATTATAGACTTCAATCTTCACTCACTTTATTTGATGCTAAATTCTTGAATATCAACAAATACTGAGGCAAAAATTTATGCATCTTTGTTAAGATTAATGTTATTTTATGGCACACAGTTTTGGTGTCATCATTTTGTCATTCATACCACTTATGCTGGGGTATATTTTACCATTTAAGTGAATACATTTAACACAATGTCTTTTTCCAGTGTGTGTTTGTGTGTGTTTTCCATTATGCAACTACAAATGATTATTCTTGAAGCTCTGTGTGTTTGTTTAATTTTTGCATTATCTGTTCTCTGGGTTTTTTTTGGTTTTTTTCTCCCTCCAACATCCTTTTTCAAAACGTTTTATGTTTGCAAATAATTTGAGGAGAGGACATGTTTGTTTATATTACGGAGGCTACTACAGCACCACCATGATGAAAGCACCTCTTCCCGTTACTCGTGAAGCAGCCATCTTGTAATGCAAGCAAACACTGCAAATGGCAACGTAGGCAGTCAAATAATATGATATCCAGTCAAATGTATATTTTTTTCACCCCAGGGAAATGGGATGAAATTTTAATTTAAATGCTTTTGTTAATATTCTGAAACTGGAAATAGGGAGGTGGGGGGGGGCGATTCTTTTCTTTTTCATTCCCCATAAACAATCATGGTATAATCCATTTTTGCGGGTAGGGATGGGGAAGTTCTGAGAAGTATAATATTCATAGCAAACTTAATAATCCTTTTGTTATTGGGCACAAGGGCTCATATATACAATATGGAATATGTTATACATAAACAGCAACAAAATGATGCAGAAATGATGGATGGATGGATGGCTGGATATTGACTTGAGACAGACAGACAGATAGATAGATACATCTACATATATATATACACATAGGCACAGATATGACTGTGTTTAAGAAATTCACTTCCCAACCATACAGTTTTAACTTTAGTCACATTGAATGACATAAAAACATAATTCAGTATGTTATATAACTGGTTAAAAATTCAATACACCAAACAAATAAGGGCAACCCACCCATACAGGGGAGTGAAGCCATCACTATTGTGACTCTATAGTACTTTTTTCCGACTTACAGAAAAGAAGAAAAAAACTGCACTTAATTATCCAACTACACTTAAAATATGGAAGAATGTGTTACTAATTTCACTATTTAGTGGAACATACTCAAAGAATGTAGACCATACAGAAATGTGTATAAAGATGTAGGTTATGTATAGCTGAGAAAAGTCTCAAATTCAGAAACTTAAATAAATCTGTAAATTTTCTGAATGCAAGATCAGAAATCTTTGATTAATGTTGCCATTTTGACAAGTATCTTCTAAAAACTAGAATATCATGCCAGCAACTGATTAAAGATTGCACACTCTTTTTATTTTATAACTGTACACATTCTCTTACATTTCTACGTATCTGTATAAATCAATACTAAAATACCCCTCTCTCTAGTTTTCCCCTTCAGATGAAATGCATTAAGCAAAGTGTATGTATGTATGTATGTATGTATGTACACGTGTATATGTGCATTTCAAAGTATAAACTTTACAATATATATACTGAGTACTTTTTCACATTTGTAAATACAAAAACATCTATCTATCTATCTCTCCATATATATATATATATATATATATATATATATATATATATATATGCGGTTAACACAACCCCACCATTTACTGACATATATATATATATATATATATATATATATATATATATATATATATATATATATATATATTATACAGACATACACACACACACACAGACATACATCTATGTACATACTCTCAGTCATCTACACATAGACACACGCACACAGCTATACATATATACAATGTGATTTACTTAACCAGTGTCACTTTACCAATTTCTGTGAAGGTGCAATGGTAGAACTGCTGTAACAGCAATACATTCTTGGACACTAACTACTGACTTTTACAAAAGTGAAACCAAATACTTTAAGTGCAATTCCTCATGTAGAGAAATATGGTAAAATACTATATTCCAAGAGACAAAGAAGGAAAGTAGCAAGAAAAAAAAAAATCTTCAAAATTTTTTTGGGAACCCCCCCCCCCCAAAAAATCTAAAAAAGAAAACTCTTTTTCTTCATATAAAATCTATGCAACTAAAGAACATCAGTAAAGATGTCTTTTTAAAAATCAGTAATTTCACTGTTAGAGTTAGCAAAAAATAATAGGTTAACAGACTATTCACCCAACTTAGATGAAGACAGTACACATAGACATACGAGCACTTACATGCTGTTGTTGTTGTTGTTGCTGCTGTCATTCAGGCTCAGATTCTATGGAATCTATATACATATCAACTCTGCTGTCACTAACTCTCTCTCTCTCTTCTTTTTCTTTTCTTCTTCTTCGTCCCTCTCCTTTGCCCGCATCCTTTTTTTTCCCATTAATGTTGTTGTTGCTGCCAATACTTGAAATGATGTTTTGCTTAAAGAAAAAAGTCTGGTGTACAGGAGATTGCCCTAATATACAAATGTTAATAATACCTGTAAGTGCTTTTTCCACTCGCTTTTGTGAATGGAGCCTTGGCCAGGAAGAACTGAGGTCATCAGATGGTATCCAACATTCATCGGGTGTTTCAACCCCGAACCATAACATCCTCCTGTTGGTGAGTCAGCAGAGATGGCCAAGTTACTGTCACCTGTGCCGACCCACCTCACAAGGCCTTGGTTGACCCAGGATTATAGATGATGACACTTGCCCAATATGCCACACACACACAAATAAATATGTATATGTATGTTTTACATACTAGAAAAGTAGTTTTAAGCACTTTATCCTTTGTTTTCTATATACACCCATCAATTTCAATCTCAACGGAAAAAAACTTTGTCTTTTCGGCTACAAATACCAAAACACAATGTGTCTCAAAAGGGTTAAGAAATCCTAATTGCATTTTTATAATTAAACAATATTAGGAATTCTATCGAAAAAATTGTTAAAATATTTTGTGTAGCGTTGAAATATAACCAATTTATTGCTCATAGATTTTAACAACAAAATCTTATATGGAACCCTACAATAGACCCCCCCCCCCCCAAGGGACATATAGACCCCCACGGGGTCTATACATGGGGGTGGTGTACTCATGCTAACATGTATAAATCTGTGTTGAGTTACGTCCCTTTATATCAAATGTTTAACTTAACAGTTCAATAAATGGAAGTCGCTAAAATAAGGTAGAGAGAATGATCAATATGTTCAACGACTCGATAAAAAGAATGCAAAAGACTGTGAAGGAAGTGCCCCAGCATGGTCGTGATCCAATGACTGAAACCAGTAAAAGAAAAAAATAATGCATAACAAAAAAGACAAAAAAGGAAAGATTCACATGAAAAATAAATTCTTTAAATTAGAGAAAACGTATTTAATTTTTTTCTTTTTTTTGTGATATCCGACAAGGATTGTAAGGGAGGTAACCCTGGATAACTTCATCGCAACTGAGCTTCAATCTGTCAATGATTCCAACAAATGTTTCTTTTATTCGTTTCAGTAATTGACCTGAAGCCATACTGGAGCACCACTTTCTTTTATAAGAGTGTATAAGTCATTTAGATTGACCCTTCCACTGCCACCCTAATCAGTACTCAGCGCTGGATGAACCATTAAACAAAATGAACATGTACTTAGGGCATCAAGAGAAGAGGGGAACATCACAGAAATGGTAAATGGTTTATGGCACAAAAGAAATCACTATAAATTTACTAAAATGATATTCCGTTAGCACGCTGGGGAAAAAAAATGCTTATCTGCATTTTCTTCATCTTTACATTCTAAGTTCAAACGCTGCTAAGGGCAGCAAACTGGCAGAATTGTTAGCATGCTGACCAAAATGCTGCTAAGCATTTCTCCCATCTTTACATTCTGAGTTCAAATTCCACCAGGGTCAACTTTACCTTTCATCCTTTTGGGGTCGATAAAATAATTACTAGCTGAACACTGGGGTCAATATAATCAACTTACCCCTCCCTCAAAATTGCTGACTTTTTACCAAAATGTAAAACCATTATCATTATTATTATTATTATTATTATTATTATTATTATTATTATTATTCATATACACTCGACACATTAAACTGTTGGAAAAGAAAAAAATCCTAACCTCGGGCTATGACAAGTAGACTTAGATGCCAAGAACCCTCTTAAGTACCCTAGTTGTCCCCTAATAACACTGTTTTCTGCAGCTGTACTAAACTAGGTTTTATACCTATTTCCTTTATCCATCTGTTTAGATCCTTTAGGGTATTATTATTATTATCATTATTATTATTATTATTATTATTATTATTATTATTAAGGCAGTGGCAGTGATCTGGCAGAATTGTGAACATGCTGGACCATATTTTTTCTAGCTTTACAATCTGAGTTCGAAATGCCACCAGGGTGAACTTAGCCATTCATCCTTTTGCGGGGTCAAGGAAAAGAGGTACTAGTTGAGCACTGGGGGGGGGGGAGTGATGTAATAGACCCCACCCCCCAGTAACAGGAACCAATGAACCAGAGGGGCAGCACCAAACTCCACTGTCTGCTTTGGCATGGTTTCTGCTGCAGCTGAATGTCTGACAGAGCAAAAATGGGTTTAAGCTGGAGGCTAATGAGTAGCGGACAGAGAACTGGTGATTGATGAGGAGCAGAGACAGGAATAGTATTAGTGGTACGTATGAGAGAGGGGTGCGAGAGACAGAAAGAGACGGTGGGGGGAGTGAAACAGACAGGCAGACTGACGGACAGTTAGACAGACAGCCAGAATGATTACAAGGCATCAGTGAATGAAAGCATAACTACAAGGCAAATAGCTGTCTCTGATACTCTATAGTGTGTATGTGGGTGTGTGTGTGTGTGTGTGTGTGTGTGTGTGTGTGTGTGTGGTAATGTGTGCGTATGTGTATGGTAGTGTATGTATGATTGCATATGGCAATGTGTGTATGGCAGTTGTTTATGTTTGTATTATATGTGCATGGCTGTGTACATGTGTATATATGTGTGTAACACACTAATGTATATGCATGTATATGGTTATGTGTGTGTGTGCATAGTTGTATGAGTATGGTTATATGTATGTGCATAAATCATTATGAGTGTATGCACTTAGTAGTGTGTGTATGGCAGTGTATGTGTGCGTGTATACGGGCTAGGTGTCCGAATGTATGATTGTTTATATATGTGTATACTTGTATGTGTGTGTATGTTCAAATGTATGGCTGTTTATACATGTTTATACTTAGATGCGTGTGTGTGTGTGTGTACATGCACTATTCCTGGAGTGTGGGCACTTGCCTTCTGTGACCCCTTCACTTCCTTCTCCCTATACATTCACACAAATGTATTTATTTGGTAATGGTTCCAGTGATGATGGAAGTGGTCCTTGTCATGGTTGAGCAGTCACAGTTATGGAGGGGAGGCGTAATCATAGTGGTGGTGGTGGTGGTGGTGGTGGTAATAGTGTTGGATGATAGTATAAGTTGTGGTGGAGGTGGTGGTAGTGGTGGTGGTGGCAGTGGTCATCTTCTTCGTTGTTGTTGTTGTCATCATCACCATGGTGGTGGCAGCGATAGTGGCGTTGGTGACAGAGATGATGATGATGATGATGATGATGGCAATTCTAATAATAATTGATGGTGACGGTAATGATGAAGGGGGAGGGGCAGTTTTAGTGGTGGTGGTGGTGGCGGTAGTGGTGACTGGTGGTGTTGGCAGTGGTTACAGCAGCTGCAGCACCAGCAGCAGAAAATAGTAATAGAATCAGCAGCAACAGTAGTAGTAGTAGTAGTAGTAGTAGTAGTAGTAGTAGTAGTAATGTTGGCAATGGTTCTAAAAGACTCATCTCATCCACTTCAAGAGAATTAGATAAATGGCAGCAGAGAATAACATTTTCATAATTCAACCATAGACATTTCATTTAATTTTCATTGATTTTTAGCATTTGTTTTTTTTATTATTTTTGAGTTTATTTTTACATTTTTAATTTTAAATTTATTGTTTTTACATTTTTTTTTTTTCCTTTACGTGTGTCTAAAAATAAATATAAAAAAAGAAATAAATATAAATATATAGAATTTAAATGAAGTAAAGGATAAGGGAGAGGGTGAGGGTGGGGAGGGATGTAAAAAATGGGTTTAGTTTTGTAAATTAAAAGGTTGTTTGAAACTAAGAGTCTGTTACACCAAGTATATACACACGTGTGTGTATATATATATATCATCATCATCATCATCGTTTAACGTCCACTTTCCATGCTAGCATGGGTTGGACGATTTGACTGAGGACTGGTGATTTGGCAGAGTTTCTACAGCTGGATGCTCTTCCTAACGCCAACCACTCCGAGAGTGTGTGTATGTATATATATATATATATATATATATATATATATATATATATATATATAGTTGCAGGCATAGCTGTGTGGTTAAAAGTTTGCCTCCAGCCACATGGTTCCAAGTTCAGTCCCATTACATGGCCTCAATAACCTCAAGCCAACCAAAGCCTTGTGAGTAGATTTGGTAGGTGGAAACTGAAAGAAGCCTGTTGTGTGTGTATGTATGTATCTATGTGTGTGTCTTTGTGCTTGTATTCCACTACTGCTTGACAACTAATGTTCACTTGTTTATGTCCTGTAAGTTAACTTAGTGGTTCGGCAAGAAAGATTGATAGAATGATCATCAGGCTTTAAAAAAAAAAAAAAGTGCTGGGGTTGATTTATTCAACTACTTCCCTTCAAGGTGGTGCTCCAGCATGGCTGCAATGCAATGCCTGAAACTAGTAAAAGATGAAAAAACATCAGATCATATTAGCTGCATTTCTCTCCAGTCTTCGCACATCCTCTGCATTCAGGGACCACATCTCACTGCCATGAAGCATAGCTGTCCGTACACAGACTTCTTACAATCTGTCTTTCACTCTGAGGGAGAGGCACTTTGTTACCAACAAAGATAAAAGTTCTCTCAACTTTTCATATCTGGTTCTTATTAAGGCAACTATACTTCCAGAGAAACCTCCTCTACTGTTAATTTGGTTACCTAAGTAATGTTAACCATCTACTACCTCTAAGGATCCTCCTAGTCATTGAGGAAATCTATTTTCCATACATTTTTACAGTTTATTGTATCTGCATATCTGCCCCACACAAAGACTACTTTCTCTGTTAACCTTCCTGTGATTCCACTTCTCTTTTCATGTGTCTATAGCTAGCACTAGGTACCTCAAATGGTATGCCTTCCAACACCTTTCCTTCATATTGAGCAGGGTCATTTATTTGTGGGAAAGAGAATCTTGTCTGCTTTCTTGCTAACTACAATTTTGGTCTTGTAATGGGTATGCAAATGTAATGAACATGCAAATAGATTCATATAAATAAATTCAATAAACCTTTTGAATTCAAAGTATCTATGATTTTCTTCCTTTCAAATCAAGGGGGTAACATTGGCATAAATAAATATATTTTTAGGTAATCAGTTAAAGAAGTCCCCCGACTCCTGGTCTAAGGCATCTCCTTTACCCTTGTAGCAGCAGACTGTAATGTTGCTACACCTGTCATTGGGTATGGGGCCTTCCTGTACCACCTGGTTGACTATATAGGTGACTAGGCTTTACCCTACTCTGTCAGATATTTTCAGCATCTCAGCAGTGATTCCTGATGATCCAGGAACTTTCCCTGTCTTCGTATCCTTAGTTATCTACCAACCCTGATGGCTGATCCCTCAATTGGGTCCATACCAGGAAGAGTCCCCTTCTCCCATACATTGTTCCTATTTAAGTAAAAAAAACACAAGTGGCACATAGTGGGACTGAACCTAAGACCATGTGGTTGAGAAGCAAGCTTCTTAACCACGCAGCCACGTCTACATGGATGTAGGTAATTTAGGTGGAGGGAGGCGGGGTGATGAACTGAGTGACATACATAAGAAATATTCTAAGTGAATTGAAATTCAATTCTTAATTGAAGAATCATAAGTATGGGGTTGTGGGAGGTGGTGGTGGTGGTGGTGGTGGGGGATGTTAATTGCTGATCTGATCAGAAAACAGAGGAAGGAGAGCTTAGGAGAGTGGAGGGAGAGGAATAGGGAGGGGGGAAGAGAAGGAGAGGAATAGGGAGGGGGAAAGAGAGGGAGAGGAATAGGGAGGGGGAGAGAGAGAGTAGTGAGAAAGTAAATGGAGCAAAAGAAGTAGGGAGAGAGAATGTGGACAGTACAGGAGGGGGAAGAGAAGTAGGGGTGAAAGAAATAGATAGGCATAGAGAGATGGAAGGGGGAGATAGGAAAAGGGAAACAGAGGGAGAGAAGGGGAGGAGGAGGAGGAGGAGGAGGAAGAGAAGAAGGAGGAGGAGAGGGAGGAGAAGAAGGAGGAGGAGAGGGAGGAGGAGAAGGAGGAGGAGAAGGAGGAGGAGAAGGAGGAGGAGAGGGAGGAGGAGAGGGAGGAGGAGAGGGAGGAGGAGAGGGAGGAGGAGAAGGAGGAGAAGGAGAAGGAGAAGGTAAAGCAGTCTGCCATGAAACACATTGCCAAGTTGATGTTTGGAACACTTCAGTTTCTAACCCTTATGTTGGCACCCACCGATGTGAGGGGACACACACACACACACACACACAGAGTAATGGTGAATATAGAATATAGATTTATGTAAAGGCTTTCTGTCTCATTAGCACCGTGAGAAACTAATAATTCACAAAGTAGTGGTGGTGGTGGTGGTGGTGGTGGTTTGATGGGGGTAGCATATAGATAAGGCTGGGAAGTGCAAAGGATGGTGTGATGGTGTTGGTGGGGTGATGGGGAGCAAATAGTAATGATGGCATAGTTGGCAGTGGTGGTGGTGGTGGTGATCATACTAGTGATGGCATTGGTAGAGGTGGTGGTGGTAGTGGTGGTGATGGGCTACTCGACCTGAAGAAAATTCTAACTGGGTCCCACCTGTACATCTTGATATGAGATCACTATGTCGCGCACATATGGTTGTGATGCATGTTCCTGGTGTACCCTTATCAGACGGGTAGTCATGATGGGTATATTGGGCTTCATATATTTTACAAACAGCATCACTTTCATGGCATGCACTGCTCTCTCACTCAATAACAACAATAATAATAATAATAATAATTCTTTCTACCAAAAGCACAAGGCCTGAAATGATGATGATGATGATGATGATGAAGACAAAGGATGAGAAAATCAAGAAGTACCAAGAAGTACCAAGTGAAAGGAGTGCATAGTCTCAAAAGTGAGTGGTACCTATTGTGATTCGAGCATTTGGAACCATCTCAAAGAAAGCAATATTCTGGCAACAAAAGCTGCAAATAGCAAACTTCATAGGAAGCACTCAGTTGGTAGCAGTTCTTGGAAGAGCTTATGTGTTGAGAAAAGTGTTGCGTCTCTAAAGCTGCAGGATGGAGCTGAGATATAACATAGACATAGATAAATCAGAAGTTAAGTGGATAAATAATAATAATAATAATAATAATAATATCTTTTAATTTCTTTAAAATAATAAATAATAATAATGGTTTCAAATTTTGGCACAGGGCCAAGAGTCTTTGAGGGGAGGAGAAGTTGGTTACATCGACCTCAGTACTTGACTGATACTTATTTTATCAACCCCAAAAGGATGAAGGGCAAAGCTGACCCCAGTAGAAGTTGAACTCAGAACATCAAAACAGACAAATTACTGCTAACGATTCTGCCAGCTCACTGCCCTTGACAATTGTTTTTTGTTATAGGCGCAAGGCATGAAATTTTGGAAGAGGCAGGGCTAGTTGATTACATTGACCTCAGTTCTCAACTGGTACTTATTTTATTGACCCCGAAAGGATGAGAAATAAAAGTCGACCTCAGTAGAATTTGAACATTAAGACAGGTGAAATGCTGCTAAAACGAAGTAGAATTGGTTCATATTCTGCTGAAAGTTTACAAAAAACCAAATACTCATGACAGCAACCTCATAGATATCTATATATAAGTAAAGAAATCAAGAAAGATAAGTGGATGGCTACGTCTCAGCATGACTTTACATTAACGAAAGAAGCAAAAAAATGAAATACGTTAACGCAGTCTGACACTGAAGGAAACAGTCATAGGTTCAATGTCATGCAGCAGAACAAATGGATAAATGTAGCTAGGTAAATCAGTCATCGATTATGATGATGATGATGGTATCTATAAATAACTGGGGGTTCAGGAAATATTATTGCAGTCTAACAAGTGCTCCTGACATAATCACGCCGCATGAGAATTTTGGCAAACAAAGATTTCCAATACCTCTAACAAATGGGAGGTTTCTTGATAATGGGGAAAGGGGGAGGGGGGAATATGTATAAAGTGGGGAGGCGGGTGAGGTGAGGAGTGAGGTGAGGTGTGCTGGTTGATTGGCTGGTTGGTTCATTATTTTCGGGGTCATCAGAAATAACAAGGTTTAATGATAATAACAATAATAATGATTAATCCTTTTTTGCCATAGGTACAAGGCCTGAAATTTTGGGGGAGGGGTAAAGTCGATTACATTGACTCCAGTTCTCAACTGGTCCTTATTTTATTAACCCTGAAAGGATGAAAGGCATAGTCAACCTTGGCAGAATTTGAACTCGGAATGTAAGGGACGGACAAAATGCCGCTAAGCGGCATTTTGTCCGGTGTGTTGACGATTCTGCCAGCTCACCATTTTCATAAACAAGGAGGGGGAGTGGGAGGAGGGGAGGAGGGGGGGGAGGAGGAGGGGAGGAGGAGGGGAGGAGGAGGGGAGGAGGAGGGGAGGAGGAGGGGAGGAGGAGGGGAGGAGGAGGGGAGGAGGAGGGGAGGAGGAGGGGAGGAGGGGAGGAGGAGGGGAGCAGGAGGGGAGGAGGAGGGGAGGAGGAGGGGAGGAGGAGGGGAGGAGTACATGTATATACCCATACATACCTACATACAGATATGTATACAACTATACATATACAAACATGTGTACATTATGTGTGTGTGCACATGTTCATGTGTGTGTGTGCACAGACACATTATATATATATATATATGTGCATGCATATATATGCATGCATATATATGTATATACATACATATATACACACATATACATACACACAGACACACATACATACATGAACATACACACACACATGTATGTACATATAAATTTAAATAATACTAAAAAAACATACAAAGAAAGAAAATGAGTTGGCAAGGAAGCATTAGGGATCAAAATGAAATCTAACAAATAAAATATGTAATTACAAATTAAGAAGCTAATTAGTTAAACTGTAGAAATAGAAATAGAAATAACGAACTATCACATTCCTACAAGTCATTAACGTAGAAACGGAGCAGAGATATATTACTGGAAAATGGAGAAATAGAATTGCGTAAGTGCAGGTGGTAACACATCTTAATTACAGCTGCAGTTTGGTGCACAATTACGAAGGACTGTACAAACAATGTGCACAATTACAGCAACGTATGCAGAGAATATTGAATAATGACAAGTGTTTCACAGTGTGAAGAGTTAACGTGTGTGTTTGTGTGTATGTGTGCGCGAAGGGGAGATAGAGAAAGGGAGAGAAAAGAGAGAGGGAGAGAGAAAGAGAAAGAGGGAGAGAGAGGGAGAGAGAAAGAGAGAGAGGGAGAGAGAAAGAGAGAGGGAGAGAAAGGGAGAGGGAGAGAAAGGGAGAGGGAGAGAGAGAGGGAGAGAAAGAGAGAGGGAGAGAAAAGAGAGAGGGAGAGAGAAAGAGAAAGAGGGAGAGAGAGGGAGAGAGAGGGAGAGAGAAAGAGAGAGAGGGAGAGAGGAAGAGAGGGAGGGAAAGGGAGGGAAAGGGAGAGGGAGAGAGAGAGGGAGAGAAAGAGAGAGGGAGAGAAAAGAGAGAGGGAGAGAAAGAGAAAGGGAGAGAGAGAGAGGGAGAGAAAGAAGGAGTAAGGAGGAGAAAGAGGGGAAAAGAGAGAAAGAGAGAAGGGTGAAGAAAAAGAAAGAGAGAAGGTAAGAAAAAGAAGAAAGAGTAAGAGTTTGTTTCTGTGCATGTGATTGTGTGGATGGTTTCTGACAGGTTGGTATCATCCTCATCCTCATCATCATTTAATGCCCATTTCCCATGCTGGCATGGGTTGGACAGTTTGATAGGAGCTGGTCAGCCAGAGGACTGCACCAGGCTTCACTGTCTGTTTTGGCAGGGTCTCTCCACAGCAGAAGTGCTAAGGCCTGTGCATCCCCTAGTGATGAGAATTGGCCTGCAACAGTCCTGTGTCAGTGCCACGTAGAAAGCACTCATACCGGTGCCACATAAAGGCACTTGTGCCAGTGGCATGTTAAAAGCACCCAGCACAAACACTGTGTAAAGTGGTTGGCATTAGGAAGGGCATCGAGCCATAGGGAACCATGCCAGAACCAACTGGAACCTGGTGCAGACCCCCAGTTTGTCAGCCCTGGTCAAACCATCCAACATGGACAACAGCCCTGGTCAAACCATGCCAGTATGGACAACAGACATTAAAGGATAATGTTGATGGTGATCGTGATGATGGTCATGATGCCCTTGCTAATGTCAAAAACCTTACAGTGTGTATTGAGTGCCTTTCCCATGGCACTGGTGAAGTCTCAAAATGGTTAAGTTGAAAATTCTAAGAAACTTGTAAGATGTTCTCAGATCTTGTCTCCGTGATGTTGTCAGGTGATGTTGTCAGGTGATGTTGTCAGTTGTTTGGTTCAGAAGAAAATGGGCTAGGTTTGGCACTTCTTTCTGTCTTTGTTGGTACAAAGGCTGACCTTTATTGGTTGGTTATTTATAGAGTGAAGAAAGAAGAGGAACAAAAAAAATGGAAGGAGAGAGAGAGAGAGAGAGAGAATAAATTAGGGGTGAGAGAAGGAGAGGAAGAAAGAATGGAAGATTAAAGGAAAGGAGAAAGACAGAAAGAAAATGAAGAAAGAAAGAAACAAATGAAGAATGCAGGAGAAGAGGGAAAAGAAAGACTTAAGGAAAGGGGAGAGAAGAGCAAGGAGTAAATAAAAGGAAGGAAGGGAGGAAGGAAG
>NC_142948.1:36646466-36746466 GCF_046866305.1 Octopus bimaculoides | reverse complement strand
AAAAGAAACCGATAGAATAAGTCTCAGACTTGAAAATAAGTACTGAGGTCGATTTATTCAAATTAACCATCCAAGCTAGTGCCCCAGCATGGCCATAGTCCAACGACGAAAAGAAGTAAAAGACAAAAGATAAAAGTTGACCACAAAGGTGCCTGAAGCGATAGAAATATTCTCCTGTTACCGTTTCCTTGATTCAGGTTTCCAGTTGGTGAGGCGAGTGTGGTGCGGTCTTAACAGACCAATTTATCTCTCTCTCGAGGCTCCAGGATCAGATCAGAAGCTCAAGATAACACTAATGAAAGACTGAAAGCCTTTAGCTATGCCAGTCTCTCGTTTAAGCAAATAGAATTATGCACAAAGAAATTACGATGATAACATCAGCAATGGTGATAACATAATTCTGGAAGAAGCAGCAAATGACGGGGTGGGGTGGAGGGGGGCACGTTAAATAATGATTTTTAACCCCTTTCGTTATCATATTTCTGTTGAAACGTGAAGGCACATGGCTCAGTGGTTACAGTGTTGGGCTCACAATCATGAGGTAGTGAGTTTGATTCCCAGACTGGGCTGTGTGTTGTTTTCTTAAGCAAGACACTTTATTTCATGTTGCTCCAGTTTACTCCTCTGTAGAAATGAGTTGTGATGTCACTGGTGCCAAGCATGTATCAGCCCCTTTGCCTTCCCCTTGGATAACATCAGTTACATGGAGAGAGGAGGCTGGTATGCACGGGTGACTGCAGGTCTTCCATAAACAACCTTGCTCAAAACTCGTGCCTCAGAGGGGAACTCACTACATGTAATCCTATGGACATTCAGAACTAAACGGGGTCTTTAGATGTAATCTTATGGACATTCATGACTAAAGGGGGGTCTTGACCCTTTATCCTAGCTCTCTAGGATTACCATTTGTTCTGATCCATGGCTCATTTCCTACACTCACGATGCTTCATCAACCAAGTGGAGATGGAAGCTTCAGTGAAGGAGTTCTTCACCTCAAAGGACAAGAACTGGTATCAGCATGAGATCAAAGAATTTGACAGAAAAGCAGCTTCAGAAAGGCAGCTTCAGAAAGGCAGCTTCAGAAAGGCAGCTTCAGAAAGGCAGCAGAGTATATTCATTCATCTGAAACTGCAACCTAACACTGTTACTCCTCTGGTATTTGGTAGGAAAACACAGGAATACAAACTCAGAGTAGTGATGGAGGGAAAGAAGTCTTAACTTTATAAGTGAATGAATATATTTATATCGTATTTCATGCTGAGTTTTCTTTACAATCTCAATGCATCCCCAGATTTGTGTTTCTCTTTTGAATGTCTTTAATCTGTCACTCTACTGGCAAATAAAGCAAGCTCCATAAATATGAAATGTAAAAGGAAACCATTTTATTTTTATTCCTTTCTGAAGAATTATTTATGTAATTAAAACTTATTTTCCGATTCATACTTAACGAAACATATTTCCAATATCATATTTCACTTAACGAAATACATTTCCAATACAGAATTCCACTTAATGAAACATAGTTCCCCATACAGAAATATGAAAGATCAAACAGGCAGCAGATTATTACAGGAGATTCTGATTATTGGGAGAAGATATTATTTTAAAAACACTGAATAGAAAATAATAACAACAACAACAACGATTAATAATAATAACAATAATAATGATGATGATAATAATAATAATAATGGTTTCAAATTTTGGCACAAAGCCAATAACTTTAAGGGAAGGGAGTAAGTTGATTACAAATGAACCCAGTGCTCAACTGGTATTTATTTTACCGACCCTGAAAGGATGAAAGGCAAAGTCAACCTCCGTGGCATTTGAACTCAGAACACCAAGTTGGAAGAAATGTCACTAAGCGTTCTTTCCAGCGTGCTAAAGATACTGCCAGCTTGCAGCCTTAACAACAGCAACAACAATAATAACAATAATAATAATAATAATAATCTTTTCTACTACAGGCATAAGGCCTGAAATTTGGGCGGGGGGGGGGGGGAGATAGTTGATTACGTTGACCCCAGCACTTGACTGGTACTTATTTCATTGACCCCAAAAGGATGAAAGGCAAAGTCGACCTCAGCAGAATTTGAACTTAGAATGTAGCAGCAGATGAAATACCACTAAGCATTTCACCTGGTGTGCTGACGATTCTGCCAGCTCACCACCTTAATAATAATAATAATAATAATAATAATAATAATAATAATAATAATAATAATAATAATATAAGCACAAGGTCTGAAATTTTAGACGGGAGGACTAGTTGATTACATCGACCCCAGTGTTTCACTGGTACTTAATTTATCCCCCCTGAAAGGACGAAAGGTAAAGTTGACCTCGGCAGAACTTGAACTTAGAACGTAGAGACAGATGAAATGATGCTAAATATTTTGCCCAGTGTGCTAACAACTTTGCCACCTCACCACCTTTTTCACTAATAATAATAATAATAATAATGATAATAATAATTGTTTTTTTTTGTTTTTTTTGCCACAAGGTAATGAATGAACAGCATTATGAAGGTTTGTTGCAAATGAAAAGGATAAAAACACCAAAATATATAAAGCAAATCTGAATATGAGCTAAAACAAGATGAAGCAGCGGGAGTGGCGGTGGCAGCGGTGGTGAAGACAACAATGCAATAGAAACAGCAATGGTGGAGGTAGATGATGATGGTGGTGGTGGTGGTGGTGGTGGTGGTGGTGGTGGTGTGGTTTGCTAAGAGTATTCGACAATCTCCAATTGGTGCTTATGAAAATTCTCATGAAAATATTACAATGAGTGTGTATATATACAAGTGCGTGTGCGTGTGTGTGTGTAAATCTTCTGCTATCGATTCCATTAGAATTTGGGAGAAAAGTAATATTCCATCTTAGACACAAAAGAATATTCTAAATTAACAAATTATATTCAAAGATAGAAGATTATATAACACACACACACACACACAATCACACATATATACATTATACTTGCATACACACTCTTGCGTGTGCGTGTGTGTGTGTGTGCGGGGGGGGGCTGGTTGATTACATTGACCCCCCCCAGTACTCCACTGGTACTTATTTTATCGACCCCCCCGAAAAGATGTAAGGCAAAGTCGACTTCAGTGGAATTTGAACTCAGAATGTCTTTAAGACAGATGAAATGCTGCTAAGCATTTTTGCCCAGCATGCTAACGATTCCATCAGCTTGCTGCCTTGAAATAAAAATAATAATAATAATAATGATAATAATAATAATAATAATAATAATAATAATAATAATATACATATATATAACACACACACGCAGATACACATATACACACACATATGCACATAAACACAAAAACATAAAATGTACACATCTGATGTAAAATACACATAAACCCACAGATATATAAACACAATGATGCACATGCATGCATATACATGCACATACACACACAGGCACATATGCACGCACACATGCACACACACACACACACATGCATAAAATGCATACATTTGACTAAAACACACTCAAACACTAATAGTCATATAAACATACTCAACGATGTACACACATTCAATCATACACATACATACACATACATGCACGTACACACAAATATACACTTACACATATATACACATACACATTCACACAAATACAGCACTACGAACATCGATAATCCAATACCCTTAAATTAAAAACACCACCACCAAGAACAACAACAACAACAATATGCAAATCACTATTGTTGTATGAAATAATACTTGAAAACTGAAGGAGTGGGGGGAGCAACAAAACAAACAAAAAAAAAGGCAGAACGGAATTGACGCGGATGGCAAAGGGGTGGAAGTAATGGATGGGTTTGCATCATCAGGTTAGTGGAAGGATGACCAAACAATGAATTCTGGAGATCTATTGAAATTTGGCTGCAGAGGAAGGAAACTAATAAATAAATAATATAAATAAATAAATAAATAAATGAATAAATAAATAAAAGACAAATAAATAAATAAACAGGGCAAAAAATATACAAATAAACTATTAAATGAATAAACAAATACATATATATATATATATATATATATATATATATATATAAGTAAAAATATTTATAGGAATAAACAAATATATATATATATAGAAACAGATAAATAAATAACAGAAGAAAAAAATAAAGAAAAATCAACGAAAAAGATGAAATGAAACAAATAGATTTTTTTTTTTTTTTGCAGAAAAAAAGAAAGCAGGAAAAAAAAGATTTAAAAAATTGGTTTCAAAAATAAATGAAAAAAAAAAAAGATTCTATAAAGATGAATAGAATTTTATTTTTTGTTGTTTCTTTTTTTTTTTTTAAATTGAAGAGGAAGATTCGAAGGAGTAAAGACGGAATGGTTTGAAAAGCAGAAGATAAAAAAAAAAAGGGTTAGAGTAAAAAGAAAAGAAAAGAAAAAATTCATATGAATAAAACCATTATGACCATACCCCCCCCCCCCCCGTGGTTGGAAGTAGTAAAAGGGGGTGGGGTGTAGTAAAAAATATTTTAAATGAAAGAGGAGAAAGAATATTTGGGTTTGGAATTTTTCCAGCACTTTCTACACACAAACATCATGTCTTTCAGGTTTTCATTTTTTAGCAGATAGGGGGGAAGAAAGAAGAAGAAAAAGGGAGAGGAGGGGGAGAAGAAAAAAAGAGCAACAAAGGAGAAAAATGAGAAAGGATGAAAAAAGGAGTACAATGACAACAACAACAACAACGAAGAACAAAGAAGAACAACAACAACAATGAAAAATGAAGAAGAATGAAAATGAAGATGATGATGATGATGAAGAAGAAGAAGAAAGAAGAATAGCAACAATAAAAATATTTATTTCTTTATTGCTTACAAAGGGGGGGGGGGCTAAACATAATTCGACCCCGTGAATTGTATTTAGAAAAAGGATCAGACTTAGAAGTATGGTCAAAAGGCTCGGTGACATTTCTTTTGGCTCTTTATGGTGCAAGTTCAAACTCTGCCTATCATCCTTTAAGGGATCATTAAAACAGGTAGCAGTTGAGTCAATGGAATTGACTTGCCCCTCCCCTCAAAACTACTGTCTTTGAATTGAATTTAAGAAAGGAAAATAAGATATTACTGGTGCTGAATTTTACCAGCTGCAGGGAGATGAATAGCAATAGTGACCCTGGCATAATTTGACCACATGAACTGAGTTTCAAAAAGGATCGAAGTTAGAAGTATGGTTTTTAACGAGTGAATGATAACAAACATTAGATTTTAAAATCAACAATTTCATTTTATCCCATTAAGATTTTAAATCGATCACAATGGACTAATGCAGAACAAAGGAAATAAAAGTCCATTTCAAAAGTATTGGAAAGCAAGAATTGAGATTATAATTTAATGTTTCTAAACAAATTAATAAAATCTGGAAAATTCTCAAACAACATGAAATGAATGTGTTTGCAAACATGGCTGTGTGGTGAAGAAGTTTGCTTCCCAACCGTATGGTTTGGGGGTTCAGTCCCACTGCACAGCACCTAGGGCAAATGTCTTCCAATAAAGCCTGGATCAACCAAAAGCCTTGTCTGTGAAATTGGTTGAGAGAACCCGAAAGAAGCTCATCATAGAGATAGAGAAGTAGCTAAGATAGGTGACACACATACACATATATGAGAGGTATTGGTATCTAGAAGACCCAAGATGGCAAGTGGGGCTGTGTAAGTATCACAACAATGTGGTGGTTGTTATTGTGGCAAACAACAGTAACTTTGTCGCTGCACCTCAACATACACCACCATCACAATAACAACCACCCCTGCAACAGCCATTACCACCACCACCACCACAACAACAAATACTACTTCTACAAATATGACCATAACAACCATTGGCCCATCACCACCACCACCAATAACAATATCCATCACAATAACCACCACTCTACCACAGCCACAACAACAGAATTGCCATAAAACAATCGTAAAGGATTATATTGATCTGTGCTGTTGCTATAGATCAATGTATCAATCAATTTAAATAACAAATTGTATCCCTCTTCACAGACAGAGATAGACAGAGATTAAGAGGTAGGTGGAGGGAGGGGGGAGAATGAGTTATAGACAGAGACACAGAGGAAAGGAGAGTGTGTGAGAGAGACTGAGTAAGAGATGTATATAGAGAGAATGAGTTATAGATAGAGACAGTGACATTCTGTTCTAGATAAAGAGAGAAACAGTAAGAGTTAAATAGATTAGAGACTACGACAAATAGATAGAGAGAGAGACTGAGATAGAAAGACAGAGAGAGAAAGAAAGGAGGAGAGAGAGAAAAGAAAAGAGAGAGAAAGGAAAAGAGAGAGGTATAGAAAGGGCATTTGCACTGTTATAGAAATATAATAAAACCAACCAAGGAAAAGCCTACGAGAAGATTATTTGGCCAGTTGGGTGGGTGGGCTGCAAGACAGCACTTGAGAGGAATTGTAGGGTGGGTTATATCTGGGTAGGGGTAGGCTTAACACTGTTGTATTGGACCAGGTCAGACTCCTGATCAAAAATGCTCCAGCCTTGACTATCATGTCTTCTCGTTTGGGTGAAAGTGAGTAATCCTGCGTCTGACCAGTGTCCCATCCAGGAGGAAATATATGCACCATGGAAAATGAGAAACTGGCACTTGTATAAGGCTCGAGAAGGACCCCTTCATACTGGATGCTAGTAATGTAGTGATTCTCAATATTTCAGTACCCTGAAGATCAAACAATTGTGGTACCCATAAAAAGAAACTACAGGCATAGCTGTGTGGTTAAGAAGCTCATCTCACAACCACGTGGTTTCAGGTCCAAACCCACTGCACAGCACCTTGGGAAAGGGCTTTCTCCTACAGCCCCAGGCCAACCAATGGATCGTGAGTGGAATTGATTGATAGAAACTGTCCAGGAATTGAACATATGATCAGCTGATCATGAATGCAACACTCTAACCACTAAGCCATGTACCCTCACAACAAACATACATACACACATATTTACATACACATACACACTTACATACAAGCATACATACACATGCTTACATGCACACATACATATATTCATGCATGCATACATACATGTTGTATGTGTAATGACATGAATAATTGAATATAGAATGTATGTGATAGCATAGAATAAATGTGGAATAAGTGTGTGATATTATGATATATGTGATTACCGTGAGTCAGCAGTAATATGGAAAAAAGAAATATACACAACACTTATGTCATATCCATTATGTCTTGATAAACATTCAATTCTCATGCATTCACACACACACATATTTGTGCATATACATACACAAACATGCATATATGCACATATATATATATATACACATACATACATATATATACATATACATACATATATATACATATACATACATATATATATATATATATATACATGCAATTACATATATGCATATATATATGCATATACATACACACACACACATTATATATGTATATATGTATATATATATATATATATATATATATATATATATATATATATATATATATATGTATATATATATCAGATTTGAATGATTATTTGAATGATTATGGATATGAAATTACATATATATATATATATATATATATATATATATATATATATATATAAATATATATATATATATATATATATATATATATATATAATATTAGGGACAAAATCCAAAATTACAGGTAAAAAACTCAATTAAAATCAATTTATAAAAAATTAAAATTAAATTGAGCCTTATAGATAAAGTATATATAAAATATATAGTTTTAGGGAAAATAATCAATATAATATAATATAATATAATATAATATAATAAATATAATAAATTTATTATATTTATTATATTATATTATATTTATCTTATGATATTTACTTTACTTTATATTATACTCATTTATTGTGCTTTTAATTATTAATTTTTCTATATGTGATAGTGGATTTTCATCGATGAGTTCTTGAAAATTGGTTATTTTCCCTAAAACTATATATATATATATATATATAAATATAAATATATATATATATATATATATATAAATATATGTGCGTGTGTATATAGATATATATATATACATATATACACATACATACAAACACAAAAGCAGTAAACATGTACTAACATATACACGCACAAATTTTTTTTCCATTCAATTGTTGTAGCCTTCAGCATCAATTTTTACGAAATATCTGCAACAAAACAAGACAAAAAATAAACATCCACTAGAAAAAAAAAAAAAAAAAGCTCTGCCAACTTTGTTTATCAGCAAATTCTAACAGAAAGGAAAACTAAAATGAAAAAGAAAAAGGGGGAAAAACCCCCATACCCTTCCTCTTTCAAGTTCTTCCATATTCTTACCAGTTCTTTTTCATATTTTTACCAAAAATTCTTGCATTACTTTTGATTTTTCGTTTCTCTTATAAACAATTATTAAAGATATGGTTTTTGGGAGAATGTGTTTTCTTTATTTTATTCTTTTTGTAAGAAATGGTGTCGATCAAAAACACAATGGGTTGATGGGATACTTCTTGTTTTCTTTGCTTTTAATCTCTGGAATTACATTACTATTCTTCGTACAAGTGCAAACATTGCTTTAATCTGATTGATTTTTGAGAATGAATAAATATCATTTATGGATTAATATTATTATTTTCATTATCATTATTATTATCATTATTATTATTATTATTATTATTATTATTATTATTATTATTATTATTATTATTATTTTCATTATTATTATTATTATTATTATTATTATTATTATTATTATTATTATTATTTTCATTATTATTATTATTATTATTATTATTATTTTCATTATTATTATTATTTTCATTATTATTATTATTATTATTATTATTATTATTATTATTATTTTCATTATTATTATTATTATTATTATTATTATTATTTTCATTATTATTATTATTATTATTATTATTATTATTTTCATTATTATTATTATTATTATTATTATTATTATTTTCATTATTATTATTATTATTATTATTATTATTATTATTATTATTTTCATTATTATTATTATTATTATTATTATTATTATTATTATTATTATTATTTTCATTATTATTATTATTATTATTATTATTATTATTATTATTATTATTTTCATTATTATCATTATTATTATTATTATTATTATTATTATTATTATTATTATTATTATTATTATTTTCATTATTATTATTATTATTATTATTATTATTATTATTATTATTATTATTATTATTTTCATTATTATTATTTTCATTATTATTATTATTTTCATTATTATTATTATTATTATTATTATTATTATTATTATTATTATTATTATTATTATTAAGGTGGCAAGCTGGCAAAATTATTTGCACGCCAAGCAAAATGCTTAGCAGTATTTCATGTGTCTTTATGTTCTGAGTTCAAATTCCACCAATGTCGACATTGCCTTTCATTCATTCAGGGTCGATAAAAAAATTAATGTAATCGACTTTCTCCCCACCCCCGAAATTTCTGGCTGTCAAGTGGTGGTGGAGGACAAAGACACACACACACACACACACACACAAACATACAATGGGCTTCTTTCAGTTTCCATCTACCAAATCCACTGACAAGGCTTTATCAGCCCAAGGCTATAGCAGAAGACACATGCCCAAGGTGCCATACAGTGGGATTGAACACTGTACCATGTGATTGGGAGGCAAGCTTCTTACCACACAACCACGCCTGCACCTATCTTTTTTTTTTTTTTTATTTTAGAGTTTTCCTATTTTTCTTTTTTAGCTTTTTGTACCTCAAAAGACATAGTCAAAGTCCTCAATGGTAGATCAAACAGATGAAGACCTATGGCCTCAGCAGAAATGAACATGAGATTTTTACTAGAAAATTCCAATGTAGTCACTTTGGACCAGGAAGTTTGTATCATATAACCAAGAACAGTCTCAGATAGATTGGCATCAAAAGGGCTTTATCAGAACCTACTCTGTTGCAAGTGCTGGCGGCCTTGATAGGGAGATACAAGCCCTGTTCTTCCCCCACCCCCCACCCCCACCGTATTAAGCAGTTAAAAAAAATGAATAAAATATCCTGATATTATCCAAAAGTCTTGGAAACATTTCATTGTGAAATTGGCGGATTAATTAAAATTAATGAAGTGCTGGCATTAGATAACGAAGTTTTATTTGTGTAGCATTTCTAAAGATTCTTTGGAAACAAGAATTCAAGGACCTTCAAGTGAAAAGTTGAGTGTGTGTGTGTGTGTGTGTGAGTGAGTGTATGTGTGTATGTATGTGTGTGTGTGCACATGTGTATGCGTATATGTGCATGTGTGTATATGTGTGTGCATCTGTGTATATGTGTGTGTCTGTGTGTATGTGTTCATATATGTATGTGTGTTTATGTATGAGAGTGTATATGTATCATCATCATCATCATTTAATGTCTGTCTTTGTGCTTGTTTGGATATGTATGTGTGCAGGTGTGTGTATATGTATATGTGTATGCGTGTGTGTGTCTGGACATGTATGTGTGTAGGTGTATCTGTATATGTATGTATGTAAGTATATACATGTGAGTGTGTATATATGTGTGTTTAAATATCTGTGTGTGTGTGTGTGTATACGTATGCATCTGTGTACATACTTGTGTGTGTGTGTGTGTGTGTGTGTGTGTGTGTATACGTATATGTCAATGTGTCACTGTGTACATAGGTCTATGAGATTTAATGAAAGTGGATTGTATGAAAGCTTTTGTTCCTTTGAAATATTTAATCAAATACATTATGGCACTTAAAAAGGAAGAATTATTGTGAAGAGTCTGGTTCTTCTGGTAGAGGTTTCTTACAATTGTGTTGCAGAACAGCTGCCATTATCATAAGTGCATAATCTACAGACTATCAAATACTCATTAATGTCTATAATAGAATTATAAATGAAAAAAGGTTTCTCAGACCAACATACATACTGACACACACATAAATGTGCGTCTGTACACAGACACACACTCAGAGGTCATATATATTCATGTACATAGATGTACATATACATACACACATACATGAATACAGGCACACACACGCAGATATATATATATATATATATATATATATATATATATACGAGGTGTATTCCAGAAGTTTTGAGACTTTTACAGGAGAGACATAATTGATTTCAAACAAACACAAACCTCTAATCTCCTTCGAAGTAGGATGATCCTTTGACTTCAAAACACTTGTAGTGCTCCAGCCCCTTTGTGAAGGACCTATGGAAGCTCTCCAAAGTGAAGATATCCAAGATCCTTGTCACAGCCTTCTTCATCATCTCCTTCAGCTTGGGAAAAATAACCAAAAGTCACAGGGAGCAAGGTGTGGACTGCAAGGAGGGTAGGGGACAATTTTGATGCCCATCTCTGTCAAGTAGTTGGTTACCAGGATGGAACTGTGGACTGGGGGATTGGGTTGGTGGAGGTGCTACCAACCAGAAGAGTGGAAGAGCTCTGGCCCTTTATGATGAAATCTCTTCCTGAACTCCCTCAAAGCCATCACAGAGTTCTCTTTGTTGACTGCCTGGCCAGAGGGAACCCAATGGATGTAGATGATGCCCTTGCTGTTGTAAAAGGAGATCATCATGCCTGGTCTCTTGTGCCAGCAAGAAAGAGATGCTTGACCCATACAAGTTAAGCCATGATCAGTCTGGAGCATTTCAAGTTTCTGTTTCAGTTTTGCCCAGTTTAGCACAAAACTTTATTGCATAGCAAGCTTCCAAATTCTCTTCACATCAAGACTGCATGGCTGTGCAGTAAGAAGTTTGCATCCCAACCATATGGTTCCAGGTTCAATCCTACTGCATGGCACCTTGGGCAAGTGCCTTCTACTATAGTCTCAAGCCAACCAAAGCCTTATGAGTGGATTTGGTAGATGGAAACTGAAAGAAGCCAATTATATATGTGTGTGTTTGTCCCACCACCACCACTTGACAACCAGTGTTGGTGTGTTTGCATCCCCATAATTTAGTGATTCAGCAAAAGAGAACGATGGCATTAAGTACTAGGTATTAAAATAGTAAGTACTGGGATCGATTCATTCTACAAAAAATTCTTCAAGGCAGTGCCCCAGAATGGCTACAGTGTAATGACTGAAACAAAAGATAAAAGATACAAGATATCAGTAAGTTGGTATCTGAACCCTACCAAGGCCAGCATTACAACCTTCCAGGGTCTGGCAAAAAAAATTAAAAAATACCAGTCATGTACTGAGGGCCAATCTTTATATTCTTCAATGAAATCTGAGGCCTTGTAGCTACATTGACAAATCAATACTATTAAGATGACTAATTTTCCATGCCATTAACTTTGTTTTTAGAATGAATGTTTCTGCAATATTTACATCTTACATCTCTAAAGGCAAAAGTTAATGTTCTGGAAAATTGTCATCTTAAAGAATACTAATAATTCATCTCAGGACTTCAGACATTTATTGTTAATATTTGCTAAAATCAAGGCAAGAAGCTGGCAGAATGGTTAGCACATGGGGCAAGATGCTTAGCAGCATTTCATCCAGCACCACATAAAAGCAGCTCTGCTGGTGCTACATAAAAGCACCCAGTACACTCTGGCATTAGGAAGGGCATCTAACCATAGGAACCATTCCAAAACAGATGACTGATGCTTGGTGCAGCCCTATGGCTTGTCAGCTCCTGTCGAGCCATCCAACCCATGCCAGCATAGAAAAGGGACGTTTAAATGATGATGATTACCCCTGTCTTGTTTCACACTGATAAAGTATGATATGAGAGAGATTTGTCTGCCATTTCTAGCAGATAATGCAACTACACACATACACACACGTGTGTGTGTGTGTGTGTGTGTGCAGAGTGGAGTAAGTTACCCTGGGTTAATTCAAATAAGTTAAACACGTTTTTGCTATTTACTTCGCTAGTTCTGCCATACTTCCTACGACTCACTAATTTCCATGTTTAATTGATACATGGGTGCAAAGATCAGCAAAATTAAACTCGTTAATTTAATGTTGCTGAGCTAATGTTGCTGAGCAACTGTTCATTAACTGACCGTATCATAATTTTTATTATCGTTTGTTTATTTTTCTTTTTGAATCATTCAACTCTATGCAAATCCTCACATTTTATGTTTGTCTTGGTACCGTCCTCCTCATTCTTCACCCTGGTGGCAAATAAAAGAAATCATTATTATTATTACCATTATTATTATTCAAATTCTTCCGAGGTCAACTTTGCCTTCCATCCTTTCGGGGTCAATTAAATATTATTATCATTATCATTGGCATCAGGCAAGCTGCCAGAATCATTAGGCAGCGAGCTGGCAGAAATGTTAGCACGCCAGGCGAAATGCTTAGAGGTATTTTGTCTGCGCTATGTTCTGAGTTCAAATTCCACAGAGGTCGACTTCGCCTTTCATCCTTTAGGGGGTCGATAAATTAAGTACCAGTTACGCACTGGGGTCGATGTAATCGACTTAATCCGTTTGTATGTCCTTGTTTGTCCCCTCTGTGTGTAGCCCATTGAACATCCTGGGCAGGGTTCAATCCTACCCAGGACCAGCACTAAGAGGTCTTACTAAAATTTTACTCAGTGGTGCATCAGCATGGCCGCAGCTCTAAGCTGAAACTTAAAAAAAAGAAAAAAAAAAAAATACAAAAGCAAGACGATACAAGGTGTTTTACAACGTGTAGACAATATAAATAATAATTTTTTTTCCAAAAAAGTATCAACAAAATGAGACAAGAACTTTTTTTTTAAATAATTAAAAATTACCGTTTAGAAAAAAAAAAGACTTTAAAAAAGGCAAAAAGTAAGAAGAAAACTAAAAAGTAAGAAGAAGAGCCCTGGAGGGGTTTTCATTTGGCATTTAATGAAAACTGAAATAAAAAAATTATTTGAAAACAAATAACACAAAACATACAAAAATAAAATAAAAAAACAAAAAACACAGAGGAGAAATTCACGAAAATGTGAGAAAAAAAATCTGAGAAGATTTTAGTTCAATTCTTGTTGGACTAGTAATGGTTGTGGTAGGTGGGTGGGTGGGTGTTTGGGTTGATGGTGGTGGTAGTAGTGGTAGGTGGGTGATGGTAATAATGGTAGTAGATGGTGAGTGGTGGTGGTGGTGGTGGTGGTGGTGGTAGTGGCCATCACTACAACTACCACCCTACTAACACAGCAACAATATTAAAACAACAGCTAAAAATTTTCTGAAGCAGCACCCCAACTAATTTCATCTACAAGCAGCCACTGATTATTATCTTTATTATTATTATCTTTATTATTATTATCTTTATTATTATTATTATTATTATTATCGATGGCTGTAAGCTTTCAGAACCATTAGCATGCTAGACAAAATGCTTAGCAGCATTTCATTTATCTCTACATTCTGTGTTCACATTCCACCAAGGTCAACATTATCTTTCATCCTTTTGGGTCGAATAAAATAAGTACCAGCTGAACTCTGGGGTCGATGTAATTGACTGTCCCTCTCCCACAAAATTACTAGCCCACTACCAAAATTTGAAACCATTACTACTACTACTACTACTATTGTTATTATTATCATTAGTAGTAGTAGTAGTAGTAGTAGTAGTAGTAGTAGTAGTAGTAGTAGTAGTAGTAGTAGATCCACTCACAAGGCTTTGTTCGGCCTGAGGTTATAATAGAAGACACTTGCCCAAGGTGCCACATAGTGGGACTGAGCCGGGAACCATGTGGTTGTGAAGCAAGCTTCTTACCACACAGCCATGCCTGGTTTCAGCCAGACTGGTAACAAAAGGGTTAAGCATCTGCTTCCCATGCTGGCATGGGTTACAGTTTGACTGAAGCTGCACCAGGTTCCAATCTGATCTAGTATGTTTTCTACAGTTGGATGCCCTTCCTAACGCCAACCACTCCAAAAAACAGGCAAAGGGATTATAACGGTATTGCTACAGCTGTTTCATTAAGAGTTTTTATTTTGACATAATCATTATACAATTAGTTTGTGTATTATGTTACATAACAACCAACTCATCAGGCAATCAGATAAAACAAGTGAATAATGACCTCCTGATTAATCAAAACCCCAATACATAGGAGAGGGGACACTTGCTCCTGGCAGACTATCTCTCTATTGTTAGCAAAACAATAAAATGAACCTTGAGCATGTCATTGTGTTGTGGTGAAAAGCAGTGACCCAGCAGAAATGTAACTGCATTGGGAAAAATACTTAAAGGTGTTTCTTCTGACTTTACAATCTGAGTTCAAATGCCATTCAGGGTTGACTCTGTTTTTCATCCTTTCGGGGTTGATAAAATAAATACCAGTTGCTGGCTGGGCTTGTACCAGAATTTGAAATCCTTTATACTGTGGTTAGCCATCTAGCCAAGGGGTTAGCCATCTAGCCAAGGGGACTATACCAAAGAGTGGAAAAGAAAGACATTACAGCAACAACAAGAGATATCGTGAAGTTTTCTCTTTGTTGAGGGTGTTAGAAGGATAGTGACAGATTTGAGCAACCCATGTCAACATGGAAAACATGGATTTCAAAATCAGGAGGGCAATGATGATGATGATGATGATGATGATGATGATGATGACAATAGTGATGGTGACATATGATAAACGAGAATATAAAATGTTACTTGTTTTCACTTGACGTGATTCTGTGTGAAATATTTGAAGCATATTTTAGCAGTCATTTATTGATTTTTTTTTATTGATTATTTATGCATATACGTGTACATACATAAAGATATATTCATATTATATATATACATACACACACACACATTTCATATACATACATAGATACATATCAATGCACACACACACACACATACATTCACATATATATACATACACACACACACAATTGAATATAGATGCATACACACACACACACATATATATATATATACATTCACATATTTATACATACACATGCAGGAACATAGATACCTACACACACATGCATGTGTGTGTGTGTGTGCATGCATGCATTTTTTTCTTATTTCGAAAGCCCAATTAATTTTGTCAAGTATTTCAAGCAGTTTCCTACCAGAAAATTATATTCAGGTATTCAAATACAAACTTAATCTCATACTAACTATTTAATTTATAGTATTTATTTTATACACTTATAAAATCTATATCTTTATTTGTTTTTTTTTTTCTTTTCTTTCTTGTATTTATCTTATTTTAATTTATTTTAGACAGATAGGAGTGGCTGTGTGGTAAGAAGCTTGCTTATCAACCACATGGTTCTCGGTTCAGTCCCACTGCATGGTACCTTGGGCAAGTGTCTTCTACTATAGCCTTGGGCCGACCAAAGCCTTGTGAGTGGATTTGGTAGACAGAAACTGATCTCACCTCGCTTTTTTCCACAAGGCCTTAGGATGAATACTGCTGCGTATATTGATAAAGTTAAGCCTTGGATAAAGTTGTTAAGCCTTGGATCAACAATGTATGTGATGGAAGGCCTTGTGTCTTTCAACAAGATTCTGTACCATCACACAAGGCTCAAAATGATACAAGAAAGGATGGCTGACAATTTGCATGATCACATGACCCCCAACATTTGGCCCCCTAATTCTCCAGATCTTAGTCCACTGGACTACCAAGGCTATAGTAGATGACACTTGCCCAATGTCCTTGGCAGTGGGACCAAACCCAGCACCATGTGGTTGAGAAGTAGTTATTGGCATTGTTTTCAATATATGATGAGAATCTAAAGCTGCTATTTCTAGCAGGCCGAGCAACTACTTATGGACTATGTTGTTGTTGTTGTTGTCAGCATTTATTTTATTCGATGTACGATGAAAACCTAAACATTTGCCGTCATTCAATTCCACTGCACCTTGAAACACTAATTAGAATAATTACAGTAAGAGTTGTATAACAACTAATCAACTTCAACACTGTCTCTGTACGAGAGCAGCAACACCAACAGAAGAAGTAGGTCTCTCTTAAATGTAATTGAATACTTTAATGATGGAGGAGGAGGAGGGGAGAGAGACAGACAGATAGATGGGGGGGGGGGATACAAAGGAAAGGAGAGAGAAAGAGAGATAGTCGGGTTTCACAAATGTTCGGAAGATACATGATTAAAAACATTACAGTGGAAACATCAAACACTGACATCATTCCGTCAGTTGGTTTTTATTATTAAACAATGAATACTTCGTTTTTTATCAGCTTTATTTTGATTATATAGTTTGTTATATGGAATTGAACTCGGAATCTTGGGGTTAGTAGCTTGCACTCTTAACCACTACGCCATATGCCCGTGGGCAATTATGCAGTAAATTTTAGGGATTATAAATCTAATATTTCCTTATCCTTCCTTAATACCGGTTCCCATATGCTGCTCATATCTCGTACTCGGTCTGCTTAGGAGGTTGTTGTGTCCTAGCATATGTGCTGCTTCTTTTAGTTTTCATATTTTCCATTCATCCCACAGGTGGAGGTGGTCTCCATTTTTCCATACATGATCAGCTATACCCGATTTATCAATATCTCCTTGTATCACAGCTTTGCGATGTTCCTCTACTCTTATTTTGAGGGGGCGGCATTTGCAAAGTGTTGTATTACTCTTGAATACTGTCCTGATGTCATATCTTTTGTATCTTTTCGGAGAGGCCTTTCTGTGGAATGTTGACAAGTGAGTGTTTGAGTGTGAGTGAGATGTCAGTAAATAAATGAGTTGTATCTGGTTAATGAAGAAAATTAAGAAACGAACGTAAGCGGAGATTTAGTGAAGAAATGATACAAGGCATATTGCAAATGAAAATAGAGGTACAACATCGATTTTTCTGGAACCTTTCATTACAAAGCCTTTCCCAATTACTGACTTTTTTCCTAATCAGGGATGGTCACCTTGGCCAACACACCCTAGCACCCGTGCTGGCGTCACATAAAAAAAAAAGTATCCATGCACAAGGCCAGCACTTTCGATGGAAGGGATAAGTCAATCACATCAGTGTCGAACTGGTACTAATTATATCAACCCCAAAAGGCAAAATCGACCTCAACAGAATTTGAACTCAGAACATAAAGACACATGAAATGTCACTTGGCATTTTGCCCAGCGTGCTAACGATTCTGCCAGCTCATTGTCTCATTCCCGTCCATTAATATCTTAGGCTTTAATGCACTAAAAACTTTTTTTTTCCTTGAATATCTGTTGCTGAACTATGGGTGTGTCTGATATGCTTGTGTGTCTTTTATGCCATCCAATATGGTTGTCGTATTGTATTTTATAAAATTATGTGTCACGCTTGAATGTTTACTCATCGATAACGAAAGCAAGAAGTGGGGATGGTCCTTTGATAATTGGAATGAAACGGAGCAGAAAACCTTCACAAGGGGGAGCAGTGGTGCCTATTCAATTATAAGATTAGTCAGAAGTTGTTGTTATTGTTTAGTCAGAGGTTAGCTTTGATCAGGAGACCTGTATCCTTACAGTCATTCTAACCATGACTGTCCTGGGTGTAGAGTAATTTTTAATTAGAGTTCTTTTATTTTTTTTGTTTATCCTTGTTTCAGCTATCAGATTACGGCCATGCTGGGGCACTTGCCTTGATGAATCAGCCCCAGTACTTACTTTTTTCTTTTTAGCTTCATCCTTATTCTATCAGTCTCTCAGGTCAAACCGCTAAGTTATATGGACATAAATACACCGACACTGTTTGTCAAACAGTTGTAAAGGACAAATACACACATAAAGGCACATCAACATCTAACGTCCATTTTCCATGCTGGCATGGGTTGGATGGCTTGACAGGAGCTGGCAAGGCCCAGGGGGCCACACCAGGTTCCAGTCATCTGTTTTAGCTTGGTTTCTATAGTTGGATGCTCTTCCTAACACCAATGAGTACTGGGTGCTTTTTACATGGCATCAGCGCATACAAGGTCTTCTTTCAGTTTCCATGTACCAAATCCACTCAAAGGGCTTTGATTGGCCCAAGGCTACAGTAGAAGACGCTTGGTCAAGATGCTATGCAGTGGTACTGAACCCAGAACCACAAGGTCAAGAGGCAAGTTTCTTCCCACACAGCCACTGTATCAATATAGTTTGCTGTTATTTCTGGCAAAATTCAGTATTTATAATGAGGTTCTCTTGTTACCTGGATTAATTAGTCATCAAAGTCATATATTTTAATGTCACATAATCGAACGGCAGTGGAGTGGGGTAGGTGGTAATGGTTTGAGAATCACTTGCATAAAGAGGTTTGAGTTCACATACAAATTCAAGTTTGTGGGAGACACACGTGCATGAGAAAACTAAAAGCTCACCTGAATATTAAGATATTTTCAGCAGGTAAAAAAAAGAAGAAAAACAGAGAAACAAAAGTGCAAGAATGCTTTAAAAAGGGAAAAAAATAAGTCATAACTGAAAATTGGCTTATTCTATTTTTTGTTTTTTATTGAATGTTCTTATTGTTTTTATTTTTCTTATTATTTTTGTGATATTCTTATCAAGTGTGGTATTGTTGTTTTTATTTAGACCAAGGTCAACCTCAGGCCATCAAACTTACATTGCTTGTATTCAAAGGTGTTTCAGCCACGTCACCTCGGGTTCAAACAGTGAATCTTGAACTTCATTATCCAATGTACCCTTCTATTTTTTTACATTATATACATTTGACGGATACTTGTCCTCATCTTGTTTGTTGTTAACACGTTTCAGCCTTCATCAGGTGTCTTGGGAAAATTTCAAACCTGCATTCTCGTTCCTAAATTTATTTTTCAATGTTGTTGTTGTTATTATTATTACTATTATTATTATTGTTGTTGTTATTGTTCAGGTGACTGCTTGCAATCGAACTCGGAATCTTGGGGTTAGTAGCCTGTGCTCTTAATCACTACACCATATACCCCAAGATTCCGAGTTCGATTCCAAGCAGTGACCTGAACAACAACAACAACAAAACAAAATCTTAAATGGACCCCCAAGGGTCATATGAACCCAAATTGAGGGCCACTAATATAGAGGTGCCAATACTGAATAGCAATGGAACTAAATAAAATAGTCATCACCATCATTCATTATTTTATGAAGTTTGTGCTGTTGAGCAAGAATTTTGTCACCTATATTGGTAGGTGGACCCAGGCATCTCAGGTGTCATGTGGAAGGGCCCACAAAAACCACAATGGTGCTGATGATGATAGCAATAATAATGATGATAATGGTGGAAATGATGATGATGACGGCAGCGATGATGATGAGATGATGGTGATGTTGACAGCGATGATGATGATGACGATGACAATCAGTGACAATGATGATAATCACAGTGACGATGATGATGATGATGGTGATGGTGACTGTGAAACCCAGATCTGATTGAAATGTTTGAACAGAGAGACACTGTACACCTGTTCTGAAACTGGAATATGTATATAAAACATGGCATAAATCAACTGCACTATCTCTTGTCATAGAAGATCTAAAAAAAAAAAAAGAGAGAGAAAAATAATAATAATAATAATAATAATAATAAAATTGTCTCTTCTGATCAATCAAGAGAAATCGATCAATATACACTTCGAAATAAAGAAAAATAATTTGAGAAGCAAATGCATAAAAAAAAAATGTAGGAATAAAACCAAAAAGGACATGCAATTAAACCTCACGCTTATCGTAAATTAAAATCTTCATTAGATTAAGTGATCAAAACGAAGACTTAAAACTGATTGAAAACAAAAAAATGAAAAGATATAAAAATAAAATAAAATAAAATAAAATAAAGAATTGTTGTTAGTGTTTCTCATCAGAGTTTATCACTTTGGTTCATTCGTCGTTAAACAAACTTAATTAAGCCTTGACTAGTCTTGTTGGTGTCATCTGTAGAACTAAAATAAATGTTTTGATGTTTGTAGTGGAATTCTGGTGGAAGGTTTTAATTCAGATCATTTTAAAAAAAAGAGAGTTTGTCACAGGACCAAGAGTAATTTCAGGCAGATTGGAACCAAAAGGGAGCAGTGTCCAGTGGGTTGATAACAGAAGGGTTCAAGAATTTAGTAAACTGTCATATTAAGTTGGTATTTGAAAAACAAATAGACATAGAAGTTTGACAGAAAGTTCTAATTTAGATCAGTTGTTCCCAAAGCTGGAGGGAAAGATTGAGAGCGGGATGAAGAAAAGTGGGGCAATTATGGGGTGGCCAAAAGGGACAATGGATGTAAAAAAAAAAAAACAAATAAAGGATTAATTAGGTTAAGTTATTATTGTGAAATATAGCTGTTTTGAATTTGCTACAGAAAGTGGTCCGTGTTTGTGGTAGCGAGTTGGGGAGAAGGTGCTAGGAATGTGGCCTCGGTGCCAAGGAGGTGGTAGCCTGAAAAACTTCAACAACCACTGATTTAGATCATTTTAAAACAAGAAGTTTGTACCATAGAACCATGGACAATCTCAGGTGGATTGATACCAAAAGGTTGACAATATCTCAAGTATCATAATGCTTCACGAAAATAAGGATGAATTAACAAACATCCACACAAGCAAATAAGCAGTAAATTCAGCTGATCTATTACCTGTTGAATTGAAACAAAAACAAACTCCTTAACGACAGGTAGATGGGTCTTTCATCATAATCATCATGTTAGGTGAATATGAAAAATTACAGCTGTAGAAAATCACATTGAGGAATCATATTTTCCCAATAATTGATCTAAGAGCTTTTTAAATGTCTGCTACTCATCAATTACAATAAATCAAATTGGAATTCAATTACTTGTAAGTGAAAATGTTATTTAAGTGTCTGTCGGTCTTAGAAACAAGGACACAAAATGGAGTTTCCATTGAGGCAGCAACTATAATAACAACATTGCTCGATAAGTGAAGGAAGAATGCATTTATGAAGTCTTAAGATAAGCATATGAAGATGATGATGATGACAATGACCATGATGATGATGGTGATTATGATGATAATGACAACGTTGATTATGATGATGATGATGAAAACGACAATGTTGATGACAGTGGTAATGATGATGAGGATGACGATGATGATGATGGTGGTGATGGTGGCAGGAGTAACAATGATGATGATGATGTTGATGATGGTGGTGAAGAGGAAGACAACGACAGCACCAATGATGATAATGATCCTTTAATAGTGATAATGGCAGATGTAACACTTCACAAAAACATCTTTAAAACTAAGTTTTACTTTCAAGAATTTATACCTATACACTATATATATATATATATATATATATATATATATATATATATATATATATATATATATATATATAATGACTGTGACCATGCTGGAGCACCGCCTTTAGTCGAACAAACTGACCCCAGGACTTATTCTTTGTAAGCTTAGTACTTATTCTATCGGTCTCTTTTGCTGAACCACAAAGTTATGGGAACGTAAACACACCAACATCTGTTGTCAAGCGATTTGGGAGGGATTCAGCTTCTATTTCTAGCAGGTTGAGCTGTCTCTAAAGCTTTCACTAATGGATGCAAAATGGCAAGACTATATAATTCACATGATAAATTCCATTCTGTCATCAACGTTCTATTATGCTTCCAGTGACCATATTCTTAACTCTACCAAATTCTCAGCTAAACCTGGCTTTTCAAGACAGATTGTTGGAATTTTCTAGAAATACATTTAGGCTTTCATACCTACCAGGAGAAGGCAATTACTTCCCAACTGCTATGAAATGGTCGTCTCCCAGGCAAGAAATCAATATTTATTAATATAGATACTTTGGGTAGCAAACCCAAAATCAGAACTATGATCTTCATTAATTAAGTCCATTGTCAATGCTTAGCATCATAGAACTTTGTTAAATTTTCCTTGGATTCCAAAATGGATTTTCCCTCCACACCACCATGACATCACACTCCGCCACCCATGTTCTTGGGATAAATCTTCATTCAATTACAATTAATGTGATTCAAGGTTTGTAACCGTTTCTTAGTCTCTTGTATTTCTTCATTCTGATTTTTTCAGTTCTGCTGCCATTCAACATCCCCGACCCTCTACACACACTATCACAGATACAGAATTGTATATACATACACTTACTATTACATATATGTACAATATCACACACACACACACATACACACACAGTATTTTACATGCACACAGTATCACATACACATACACTTACTATCACACATACATACAATCTCATACACACACACACTATCACACATACTACACACACACACTAAGTCAATAACAGTGACCCCCCAGTGTGTGACTGGTACTTATTTTACCTGAACTCAGAATGTGAAGACGGACAAAATACTATTAATATTCTTTTCTACTCTAGGCACAAGGTCCAAAATTTGGGGGGAGGGGACCAGTCGATTAGATCAACCCCAGTACATAACTGGTATTTAATTTATCAACCCTGAAAGGATGAAAGGCAAAGTTAACCTTGGCAGAATTTGAACTCAGAATGTAAAGACAGATGAAATACCGCTAAGAATTTCACCTGGTGTGCTAACGTTTCTGCCAGCTCGCTGTAAATAATAATAATAATAACAGTGTGTTGCTAAGCAATGAAAATGAGGAAGACTTCGGAAATTTGGCAGCACCAAATTTGTGAGAGTCATCACTATCATAACAACAGTAGCTTCCTTTTAATTATCTGAGTAAACGATTATCTTCGTTAAACATAAATTACCAATAAACCTCAAGAGTCGTATGCACACATGATAAAATTTTTCAGCTTATTAAAACATACTCATTATGCTAATTATTTAGAAATTAGTTTTTTAATGAACAAAAATTGTTCTAGTTTGGTTCTTTTTGTAGGGGGAGAGGTGTGTGTTTGTGTGCATGTTTGCATGTATGCAGATGTGTGCATATGTGTATGTATGCACATGCTTTTTGATGAAAGAAAAGTTTTTCGTGTGCATGTGTATGATCATGTGTGTGGTGTGTGTATGTGTGTGTGTGTGTGTGTGTGTGTGTGTGTGGTGTGATGTGTGTGTGTGATGTGTGTGTGTGTGTGTTACATCCTTCCTTCCTCATGAGTGAATTTGGTAGACAGAAACTGTGTGGAAGTCCACCATATGCAGATTGTGTGTGTGTGTGTGTGTTTATGTTTGTGTCTCTCTAGCATTTGACAACTGCTATTAGTTTGTTTACATCCCTGTAAGCTCATAGTTTGGCAAAGGAGACAGCTCCAAAGTACTGTTGCTGAATATCTCTCGTTGTGAGATTTAGAAATAGTAATTTTCTAAGGAAGGACATGTTTGATAATGTAGTCCTAGATACACTATGCTTGAATATAATAAATGAAAAACAGAATGGTCATTGATAAAACCCCTTTGATCACAGGTTAATTTGATCAAGTTTCACCTGAGGCAAAAATTAACAACAGAGGACACATCATCATTGCTCAACACACTAAAAAAGGTAGCCAAATTTGCCTCAATTATATACTATAACTTAAAAAAGAATGGGAGGTCGATGACTGCTGGACTGGCTTTAATCATAGATCTATTGAAACAAGTCTGAATTTGGAATTCCTGTACAATCCTATTGCCAACATACAATTATTATTATTATCATTATTATTATTATTATTATTATTATTATTGTGCCAAACCACACCTTGTGCTGCTCCCTCACTTCAGATGCACTTTGTGTGATTAATGGCAATATAGTCAAAGTTGGCCCCAGGCTGATGAAACCCCTTAAGGCAGTGCTCCAGCATGGCCACAGTCAAAATGACTGAAACAAGTAAAAGAATAAAAGAATATATGTGACAGGCTTCCACACAGTTCCCTTTTATCATATTCACTCATAAGGCATTGGTTGGCCCAGGGCACTAAGTTAAAAGACACTTGCCCAAGGTGCCGTGCAGTGGGACTGAACTCCAAACTGCATGGTTGGAAAGCAAGTTTCCTAACCACACAGCCATGCCTGCACCTATTTGATGAAATAAATAATAAGCAAGTGAGGATTTATTGACTATTAAATCCTGAATAAAATTTTGATTGAAGAAATCTGGAAATTTAACAGAAAATTATAATTGGAAGAGTGAATTCACAGAACTTTTAAATGGCACAAACTGCAGTTATTTGAAACATTTTGTGGTTCCAACTGGTGTCTTGTACCCTGTCACCCCACGTAACTCTTCTCCCCTTCTTATCTCTCTCTTTCTCTCCCTCACACACACATATATATATATATATATATACACATATGTACATACATATATATACATACATATATATACATACACACATATACACTTAGGTATACATACATAGATATACATACTCAAATGTGTGTGTGTATAAACTCCTACTTTATTCACATCTATTGACGTTTGATATTCAAATAAACTTGTCGCTCTTCTTTTTTTGTTTTTTTTTTATCTACACCAAAAACTAGAACTAATGAGAATAATTACATCAACGTAGGAGGAAACAAAGTGAAATAAAACTAAGACATAAAAGGGGTCAGTGGAGGCGGGGGTGGGGGGAGAGGATCTAGGATTGGGTGTGGAGTTGATTAGATAACTCAATAAAACAAATAATAACATTTCAATAGGATTATTTAACTTAAACAAGATTTAGTAACAAAGTTACCATAGAAATGGATTTTTTTTCCTCATGAGTAAATTATATAACACAGATCGCTGAAGGCATTTTGTTTGCGTTTTCTTCAATAATCACAATTATTTCATTAATAACTACAACTGGAATGCCAACTTCACAGTTGGAATTTCATTATTTCCTTGTAGTAAAGAAAAAAGAACTTTTCTGAATCCTACGGAAATTATAAGATGGTATTGAAAACTCCATGGAAATCTTGACAGTCCTAATTGAAGGAAATGAATGCGAGGGGCATAAATGCTCAACATTATTAATAAAGCAGTGAGCTAGCAGAATCGTTGCATGCTTAGCAGCATTTCATCTGTCTTTATGTTCTGAGTTCAAATTCTTGCTGAGGTCGACTTTGCCTTTCATCCTTTCAGGGTTGATAAAATCAGTACCAGTTACACACCCTTCCCCCAAATTTGAGGCCTTGTGCTTCCAGTAGAAAGGATTATTAATAAGGCAGTGAGCTAGCAGAATTGTTACATGCTGAGTAGAATACTTAGTGGCATTTCATCTGTCTTTACATTCTGAGTTCAAATTCCATCAAGGTCGACTTAGCCTTTCGTCTTTTCAGGGCCAATAAATCAAGTACCAGTCAAGCACTGAGGGAAAATGCTTAGAAGTATTTAGCCTGTCTTTATGTTCCGAGTTCAAATTTAGAAGGGCATCCAGCGGCAAAAACCTTGCCAAAACTGACCTCACCTGTTCTTGTGCCACGTAAAAAGTACTGAGTCCATTCTGCTGAGTGGTTGGTGTTAGGAAGGGCATCCAGCTGTAAAAATCCTGCCAAAACAGTCACAGAAGTCTGGTGCAAGCTTCTGCATGACTGGCTCCTGTGAAACCGTCCCATCCATGCTAGTATAGAAGGCAGACGTTAAACGATGCTGATTATATATATATATATATATATATATATATATATATATATATATATATATACACACACACAACAGGATTCTTTTAATTTCCGTCTACCAGATCCACTCACGAGGCTTTGGTCAGACCAAGGCTATAGTAGAAGATATGTGGCTGAGAAGTAAGCTTCTTACCACACAGCTACGCCTGTGCCTATTGTTAAATGAATATTTTTTAATAAAATGAAATTTTCCAGAGATATCAGCATAATTCGTGGGGGGAGGGCAGCAACAAATTAGCAAAGGTGAATTAGTTGGTCTGGTTGTTCAGCATGCTATAAGCCTATGTACACCATTTGAAACGTATTATATGTAGACAATTTCATTAAAAAATATCCGTTTATCTGAAAGTTATGACGAAACAAAATCGAAGAGCAGAGGGGCACACTTGTGTATTTATGCCCTGTTATACGAACGAGTACTGAAAAGTTCCTGGTTTTAAAAGTATCGCGAAAGGCCTGGTTGGAGGCCCAACCTTCTGAGTTCTTTTACAGGGCCTAGAAAAACTGGACTGCTGCAATGAGTGTGTGAATCTGGGAGGGGAATATGTTGAATAAAATCATAATTGATCTTCCTGTATTTTCTTTTATCCAAAGCTACGAACGTTTATGATAGATTGCTAGTTCCTTTCAGATCTTATCAGAGATTAGACAAACTTGAAGTACAAAATGAAGTGGTTTCGTCTTGTAACGAACACCACAACAACACAACCTACTTCTAGGAATGTTATCATACATGGACAAACTCTCGGCAAAAGACAAATAGAAAGACCACAAAAGTAGGGGGGTAAGCAACTAGGTCAAGGAATGGACAGATAAAAAAGATGATAGGAAGCTGGAGGTTCAGTGATGACCGGAAAAGATAGTGGGGGGGGGGGGTGCAGAGTAACTGGCAGAAACTTCTACTATAAATGATAGATAAATAAACTTTTGGTGTTGCTGCTGTTCCCAAAGTCAAAGCAGAGTTATGATCGACAAAGTCATTTTAAATGCGATCGTCCAGTCTTTATTTCAGATACGACGACTGTTATCTAACATGTCCTCCTTCATTTTTTTCTCTTCTTTTACCTTTGTTAAGGATGTGATTTGAGAGATTTGCTGTTATTTCTAGCGATCAAGAAAATACTTCCTTGCTGACTCAAACAACAAAAAGAAAGAAAGAAAGAAAGATAGAAAGTCTGCCAAAGTCTACGAAGTCAGTCTGCTAAATTCATACAAAGCTTACATTAAATCAAAATACACAACAGAATCGTTAAGAAAATACCTATACCTTGACAAGAACAATTCATGGTGCCAGTCAAAAGTTAAGAAAGGTTGTTATTTTAACCGAATTTCTTAACCTTAAATCTATAAAGATTGATTGTGTTTGTATAAAGGGCGACATGTCATGTTTGCTGACTGAAGACAGAAGAACGTGGTGTACTTTTGCCAAGCCATACAATTTCAACACCGCAAACTTCTGAAAACAGGACTCTTGTAGAATGTAATCTGAAATTGTTCAAAACTCTTTATTTATACAATTTCTTTGTCATCGGTATTTGGTTGGAGAGGAGGGATTTAGGGGGCTTGGAGGATTTATGAGGTTCTTTTTTTTTTTTCTCCAATATCGTTCGTAATCAGGTTTGCCGGTCCCTCGGACGTATTCTCTTTTGCAGGTGAAATTGCTTCTAAAACTTTTAGTATCACTGAAGTCATGACGAAAACATTTTTTAAACAGACAACACTAATGGGAATTTCTTGTTTTATTTCTTATTTTCCAGATGGCCGGTCGCTTGACTGTTCAGGGGCGAGCTAAGATAGCACACTATGAAGTGTGGAAGTCCATTGTTTTGGTTCAGAGATGGTGGCGTGCATGGAAAGGTAAGAATGCAACACTACGTCCGGAGACAATGAAAAGTTGTCATGCAAAGCTGATGGCCACAGACTTTGTGAACGATTCAAGAAGTGGCCGTCCAACCACATCCTGATCAGGGGAGAACGTGGCAACAGAAAATGTTTGATCGGAGCCCGCAAAAATCAACACGTCAAGCAGCTCGTAAAAGTGAACTAACAAGACGCACAATACGTACGGTGTTGCATAAAGAATTGAATTTTCTTCCGTGGGAACCCCGTTACGTGCAGGAGCTAAAACCTGAAGACTGTGACCACAGAAGTCCAGACTTCACTCCATGTGATTTTTACCTGTGGGGTTACACAAAAAAGGTGTACAAGACAAAACCTCGCACACTGGAGGACTTGGAGACATGCATTCAGGAGGTTCTCAATGATATCCCAAACGAAGTCCTTCACAAGGCTTTGGTTGGTTTGAGGCCCTAGTAGAAGACACTTGACCAAGTTGCCGCGTAGTGGGACTGAACCCGGAACCACGTGGTTACGAAGCAGGCTTCTTACCACATAACTACGCCTGCGCCTATGACAATATTATGTAAACAAATCACTAGTCCTACATTGTTGCCTAATTTTCTTCTTGGCGAGCATCGATCGTCCTTCTATTGTCTGTATATGAATGCTGTTGTAGTAACGCCGTGCGCATGCGTAGAATTAAACAACCAAGCGTTCCCGCTCAATTCATTCTCTTTCTTGCTGGCCAGCGATTGAGCATGGACGTGGTTTTGCTGTCTCTCACCATCTTTCGGACTTACACTCGACAGCTCGCTTACACCCACATAACAACGTCCCAACAACAGAAGCTGTAACAACAAGAACTAAAGATGTATATATTTACCACCTGAATAAATGTTGTTTAAGTTGATAGTCTGGAGTTCAGCGTCCCGTTTATATTCTTAATATTATATAGGAAGGTTAGGTATACATCTAATGGTGTATAACCAACATTCCTATACTGGTGACCCCCGACGTGATACGAACACGCAGCCCGCTGAGCTGAAATAACCCACTTTCTTATAAAGTGGTGATTCGACGAAGAAACAAACGCAGCATGGACTCTGGACTACCAACTTATAACTGGTGAACCCCGACTAAAGAACAAATATGGCCATGGAGGCTGAATTACGTATTACCAACATCAACAAGCGCGGTTTTTATTCTCGCCTCTGTTAGAGTGGATTTTTCCACTCACGATAAACAGACAAGAATTACAGCCTGCGACTTTCCAATTGTATACTCAAAAAAAAAAAAAAAAAAACTTGGTATAAAACTCTCGTGTACTGACTTTCTTTCTGCTGTGATATCTCACACACATATAGACGGCCTGTCTTTTATTATGTTCTTATATGTCGCATTTCACACTCTCACATACACATACATCTTTTATGCCACACAGTAACTCTTGTTATTCATTTCATACGGTTGTCTTTTCTATCGTCTCATTACTGGTATTTACAAATTCACTAATGTTCGTAGTATAACGTAATTACTTATATATCATCTTTGATATATATTTTGGTGTTCGACCGTGTGATACGTTTAAATAAAAGGAGTCCTCTGTTTTTCCATTCGTCACCATTTCTCCTTTTTGAGTTCGCACGGTCGTTCTTTCATCTTGGGTTAAGAAAATTTTTCTTCGAGGTTTTCGCTAATGGTCGTACAGAGATTTGTCTGTCGATCGTCTGTAAAAAAAGCGCACCTCTTCAAACAACAATGAACGAACAGCTTTTTCACCACCAGCTTCGCTCAACCAAGATTACCACGGTGACGACAACAATTACTACTACCAACTACAAGCATTCCCCCCAACGTCGCCAAGTTTCAACAGATCATTACCACCACACATACAGAACACAGCTATAGCAGTTCCTGCGCCGACGTCTTCATCAATGTATTGTCTACCACAATGTCGTGCGCCAACAACCCCACCACCAGGGACACACCATATCAACACACTCGGTTTTTGTCGACTCTGTTAGAATGGATGTTTCCACTCACGATCAACAGACCAAATTTTCCTTGTGTAACTTTCATAGAATATTCCGTACCAGGTAAACGGTCACAACTAGCATCTGATGCTCATCTATAGCTCTGCTCACCGACCACGACTTCCTGAGTATGGACATTCTATCTCCTTGTGGGACTCTTGTACGAACTGGATTTTTTCTCTACAGACACTTTTACTATGTTCTGTGTTTTTTTCTCACACACACTTGTGCACTAATACATTTTCTTTCCTTTCAGTAAAAACAAACACTCAGACTTTCACATTCCGTGATTCCAGTTCCTGGACAGTAGTCATCACGATTTGTTTTCTCATTTGTTTTTTACTAGGTGGCATTTACTGCCCATATTGCATGTTTTTCTTTCATTCATTTTATTTGTACATTGCATGCATGTATCACACGAGTGTACATTTCATTTCTTTCATTTTTCTTTGTGTGTGTTTTGTGCTACATTCTTGTGGTTGGTTTTCAGTGGCCATCCTGCCTCAGGCGTTCTAACAGATTTCATTTATCGTGCGGTTCTCGCACTGGCAAGGGAGCCCTGTAGTAACGCCGTGCGCATGCGTAGAATTAAACGACCAAGCGTTCCCGCTCAATTCATTCTCTTTCTTGCTGGCCAGCGATTGAGCATGGACGTGGTTTTGCTGTCTCTCACCATCTTTCGAACTTACACTCGACAGCTCGCTTACACCTACATAACAACGTCCCAACAACAGAAGCTGTAACAACAAGAACTAAAGATGTATATATTTACCACCTGAATAAATGTTGTTTAAGTTGATAGTCTGGAGTTCAGCGTCCCGTTTATATTCTTAATATTATATAGGAAGGTTAGGTATACATCTAATGGTGTATAACCAACTTTCCTATACTGTCATCATTTGGATCAACAAAACTGAGTGAATGGTTGACAACTTCATGAATGTAGAAACTGCCAGGAAACACAGGTGCCTATGGGTCATGGAATAACGAGTGGAGCACTTATGTGCTTTTTCTGAAACTTTCGTATGTCAAAAGTCACAACTTCCGGTGACTATCACAATTTACTTTCACTTTTTTTTACGACAATAAACTGCACGATAACCCATATTTCCAATTCCAACCAAGAAGGCCGTAATTTTGCAGTGACGGCGCATGGCCCAGTGGTTAGGATATTTGGCTCACAATCGTCAGATCACGAGTCTGATTCCCGGAGGCACGTTGCGTCCTGAAGCAAGACACTTTATTTCACATGGCTCCAATCCATTAAGCTGACAGAAATGGATTGTACCAGTATTTCAAAGAGCCGGCCTTGTCACATTCTGTGTCACACTGAATCTCCCTCAGAACTACATTAAGTGTACGCATGTGTGTGTGGAGTACTCAGCCACTTGCACGTTAATTTCACGAACAGGCTGTTCTGTTGATCGGATCAACTGGAACTTTTATCCTTGTAATCGACGAGGTGCCAGTAATTTTGCAGTAAAGTATTCGTATTGTATATTTACTGTTATTCATTGTAAATTTCTACCATAAACATTTCTACATACATGGATAGTTAATAGCCATATACTTTACTAGCGTTTAATAATCAATGTGATCAGAAAATATCTGGTAGATCCAACTTAATGAGAACATCAGTGGATGTTTCATGGTATCTAACAGGTATTCTTCTGTCCACGGCTTTTGTTAATCATTATCTCTACTATTTAACATTCGATACACGTGGATAGTTTAATAGCCATGCTTTGCTCAAGTTAATTACGAGCGTAATCACAAAACATTTGCTTTATAGTTGATATCCAGCCATCGCTCTTCTGTCCACTGATTTACATTCCAAACATTAGCTTAATAATGACCGAGTCATATTTCAGAGCTACTCTCGCGTGACGTACATGACGACCAGAGACAAGTTATGAAATATTTTAGCCGTAAATTTTAGACATCTACAAGAATTGGATCGATTCACTTTTTACAGTAAAGTTTAACTACTCGGGCAAATTTTAAACAAAATATTTTTTTTTATGGAATCAATGTTGAATTTTTTGAAGGAGAATCGAAAAGTATATGGCATGTGACAAAAATGATGCATATGTAAAATAACTGCTTTCACCAGAAAATATAAACAGTTAATTCCTCTGAATTTCTCCAGAGTAGCATAAAACGTTTGATGCATTTATTTACATTGACTTTACTTTGAAATTTCCTAAAATGGTAATGAGTTTTGCTAGACAACAGCAATATGAGGTCAGAATTATCTTTTACCTTGTGTGACGTGCGTGACAAAAATGAAAGCGACATTTTCGAGGTAAATGTTTTTATATATCTGACAAATATAAAGAAATTGTCTCAATATTGATATCTGTACACATTGAAAAAATACACATACATTTATATATATATGCGTGCGTGCGTGTGTGTGGTCAATTTACAAAGCAAGATCCAGAGGGAGAGTTACATAAGCGCTTAAGAAATAAGCAATCATACCTGCGTGGGTGTTAATTTCGAGAAGTGAGGCGTGCTTTAATGCATCAATCGAAACATATGTCGATGATATGGTGATATAAATAATTTAAATAACATCTTGTGCGCTTCTCTTCATTCTCCGGCTCTGGCTGCTGGAACAGAAACTAACGCGACATTGATGGAAGGCGGGTTTAGAGAGGGCGCCGGGGCAAAACTACGTGCCCAGACAGCTGGTGCGCTGGCTGCCGGAGCCTCCCGGGGAGTATTTGACGGGGAATTTGGCAGGATGGTCATTTGCTCGCTGCATCGAAGAAACCAATGAACAAAAGAAAAAAGACGCTACTCCACTGGTTAGGCGAGCAGGCCAACATTACCCCACCCCCTGATCGAAAGTGCGGACTGGAGCAACATGAAATGAAGTATTTTGCTCAAGAAAAAAAACGCGCTACCTACTCAGGGAATCGAACCCACGATCTAGTGATCGTGAGTTCAACAGCCTAACCACTAGGTCATGCGCCCTCACACACAGCATAACCCCAAAGTAGGTTTACAATTATTCAACTATCCCTTTCGCATTCATATATTAAGTTTAGATCTTAATTCTAAAAAAATAAGAAACCATTATTCTATGCCAATTTAGTTATTTTACTAAATTCTTCATGATTTGCAAAATCAATTCAAATGAAGGCCGTGTATTTCAACAGAATTATGGTAGCAAAAGGCTTAACGTGATCTAAATATAAATCTTCCATCAAAATTTCATGTCAACTTACGTTCCAAACACCAGCTTCATATCGAATGACAAAAGTTATTTTATTAAAATTCTCCACAAGTTTTAAAATAATTGAAATGAAGGTAGCGTATTTTAATAGAAATATGGTAATGAAAGGCCAGAAAAAAAAAAACATAATTAAATCTGGATCTGCTGCTCAAAAAGCAGTCACAGCAAACCAACCTAAGAACCTCCGTTGTTATCGTAATCGTTGTTGCTCTTGTTTATCTCCAGACGATATTGATTAAACAGCCATGTAATCAAAGGCACTGCAATCGTGGTTGTTCTTTCTTTCTTGTCTTTTATCTTTTTGAGTCAATGAACTGAAACCATACTGGAGCACCGCCTTGAAAGGTATAGTTGAAAAAATCGACCCCACCCCACCCCCCAGTACTTCTTATGGTCAAGTCTGGTATTCTATCGATTGTTTTCTACCGAACAGCTAAGCTATAGGGACGTAAACAAGCCAACACTGGTAGTCAAGAAGTCATGGGAAACGAACATATATGCTACGGGCTGCCACACAGTTTCCTATTTCTTTATTGCCCACAAGGGGCTAAACATAGAGGGGACGAACAAGGAGAGACAAAGGGATTAAGTCGATTACATCGACCCCAGTGCGTAACTGATACTTAATTTATCGACCCCGAAAGGATGAAAGGCAAAGTCGACCTCGGCGGAATTTGAACTGAGAACTTAACGGCAGACGAAATTCTGCTAAGCATTTCGCCCGGCGTGCTAACGTTTCTGCCAGCTCGCCACACAGTTTCCGTCTACCAAATTCATTCACAAGGCATTGGTCGACCTGCGGCTATAATAGAAGACACTTGCCCAAGGTGTTGTGCAGTGGAATTGAACCAGGACACCCCTGGTTGCAAAGCATACTTCTTAACCATACAACCAAGCCTACGACAAACAATTTTTTTTCTTAAAAATATAATATTCCCCTTCCAGACTACATCATCCAACGTGCCCTTTTCCATTTAGTACGATACGATGTGATTTGTGGGAGCACTGATTGATACTTCTAGCAAGTAAAACGACCGCCCAGAAGCACCATTTTTTGGCTCGTGCCAACTGTTTTGTTATTTTCGTGGGTGGAAAAAAAAACCCCAGAGGTTCTCCTATATCCATCACACGAATGATTACAGATAGGGAGACGGAGTATTTGCAGTTAGAAAATTATTCATGGGGTTCTCAAGCCAACATTAATGTCAATGCTATCTGGAGCTGAGCAACAACAACGAAAGCAGCAATTTGATCGATGGTGATGGGGCGAGTCGGAATTGATTTGCGATGACTTCTTTTTGACAAGCAAATCCAGATTTTATATTCTTTTTCTTATGCAATCTTGTCTAAGCCACGTAATTATAAATCATCACTCCACAGTACCACTATCATCATCGCTATAGCCATCACCAATACTGAAAACAGCCACAACATCACCGCCATTATTACCACCGTCACAGCCACCACCACCATCGCTATAATGACAACTACGATCACCATAATCACCACTATCATCATTACCACCACCTTCATCACAACCACCACCACCACCAAAGCTGATCACAGCTACCACTCACCACCGCCATTACAGCTACCACTCATCACCGCCATCATCACCACTACATGTTCAGTCGGGTGTTGCAAATAGTTTCAGAAACTAATAATGGATCACCTGTATGTGACCTACAATATTTTACCAAATTAATTTGGCATCTTTACACCTTGTATCGAATTTTTTTTCTTTTATTATTTTACCTTGGTGTATCGAATTTTAAGCACGACGATCTGCAAATACAGGGTGAGGTGGCGGAGGAAGATCTTGCTGTGCAAGAAAGAGGATGTCGCAATGCGCGCGTGCGAGTGAGTGTGCATACGTGCGTATATGCGTATGTGTGTACCTGCGTGCTTGTGTATGTAAGTCAGTGTGTGTGTTATAAATTTTGAGGATTATCGAAATCGTGAAAGTCTATTTTAAAATTATTCTCCCGTATTTTTTTTCACCAACTCATTTAGAAAAGAAGTAGACAAAACAAAAATAATAATGCATTGAACAAAATGTCAGACTTATGAGTTGAAGAAACTACATCACTTAATGCTGCCTAATACTTTTTATGAAGGCATGAATATACCACTTTGTATTTTCCTTCTAACGAAAGAAAAGAAAATTATATATGAAATCTTTAACGTTTTATATACAGTAAGAAAATTTAATCATGATATACTTGTCTCACATATAAAATACCAGACTCACATATAAAAATAAGACGAAGATCAAATATGAAATCTAGGATCGAATATAAAAATCAAATATCAAATTAAAATATATGTTTGAGACTAGTATAAGATATTAGTCTCAAACATAAAATACTAGGATAAAATTAAAATATACTAGGATCAAATATAAAAACTGGGATCAACTATAGAATCAGTCAAAAGAGGATCAAAGGTCCTTCCTGAGTCATTGACTCATAAGGCCGCTCTCCAGGATTCTGTGGCGTATATATATTCCCCCACTGGACGGGTCGCCAATTCGTCACAGTACTACTCAGTTTTGCCAGCTGAATGGATTGGAGTAACGTGAAATGAAGTGTTTTGCTCAGGAACACAACGCATCGCCCGGTCCAGGAATCGAAACCACAATCTTACGATCATAAATGCAACATCTTAACCACTAAGCCATGCTCCTCCACCCAACAACAGAATATTAGGATCAAATATGAAATGCAAGGATCAAAGCTAAAATACTAAGATCATATATAAAATACGAGGATCAAATATACTTTTTCCTCGACTTACGACCACAACCAATAAATAAATAAACAATAGATTTTCGGACGTTGGGCAGCAGCGCATACGATAACTATGGCAACGTAATCCTCCCTCAGACCCAGGCATCCACTGCCTGCCACTGTCTCTCACTCAGTTGCTTTCAAGCACCAGTTGCGTGTGGATTTATTACAATTGTATCGGAAAATCCCCCTAAAATGACTGGTAAAAGGAAAATGTTTTCATTTACAGATGCACCAGCTAAGAAGTCAAGGAAGATTTAGACTGTAAAATGAAGATTATCTGGAATATGAAGTCGGAAAGAAGGTGAATAGCATGTGACTTGAAGTTATCACATTCCACTGTAACGACGATACTTAAGAACAAAGAAAGAATTCGAGAAGTTGTGAAATGTTTTGCACCTATGAAGTCTACAATTTTAACCAAACAACGATAGGAATCCATCCATGAAATGGAAAAATTGTTATCCATGTGCATGGAAGGTTTAATACAGAGAAAAAAAACACCCGTGAGCCTTCTTACAGCGCAAACAAAGGCTAGAAGTCGGTTTCAGTCTTTAAAATCACACTCCAGAGACGATTACGCACATTATTTTCGCGCTAGTAATGATGGGTGGTTTATGCGTTTTAGAAAAAGATTTGCTTTGCAAAGACATAGTTAAACTTGCAAACACTCAAGAATTAGAATGTGAAATAGATGTAGAGGAGTTGCTAGATTGTGAGACAAAAGAACTTTCAGACGAGGAGTTGATTGGATTGGAAGCATACGGAGTGGCAGAAGAAAAAGCAAGAAAAGAAGAGAAAGAAGATAAGCCAGAAAAGAAATTCACGGCAAAGGGTTTATCTGATTCGTTTTCGCGATTCAATAAAGCCAGTTTCGAAGCAATGGACCCTAATGTCGAACAATTTGCAAAAGTTGAACGCATCATTCAAGATTCTGTGCGTTGTTATCGAAAGATATATGACGAAAAAATGAAAGAAACACTATTCAAGCAAAGCTCACCATGTTCCTCGGAAAACCATCGCCCTCAACCCAGGAACATGACTGAGAAGATTAAAAATTTATTTTCATTTGCGCTTTTTTTCACAAGAACAATTTTTTTTATTATATGTATGTGGAATTTCATTTGTATTAATTTTTACATAAATTTTAAATTATATTTTTGTTTACAGTACGATGTACATATATATATATTTTCACATCATGTACAATAATTATGGATTAAATTTTTGTGTTTTATATTTTTATAACCCGTTTGAATCCGAAATACGACCAGATCGACTTACGACCTATCAGTCAAGACGGAACTCGGTCGTAAGTCGAGGAGAAGGTGTATAAAATACGAGGATCAAATATGAAATCCATATTTTGATACACCTTACAGCAAAGTAAACTTGATCAGTCTTTCAAACTTTATATTGACGGATTTGTTTGAGTGGAAACTATTACGGGTTACTTTGAGACCCAGATTTCACTATATTTTAATTTATTAATTGAGATATTTTAATGCCAAATTCGGAATTTTATTTTTTTTATACCAAGATCCTGGCTGTTAAATTTGGCAGCTTAGCGAACCAGTTATTAAAAATGTTGACATCTCAATATAAATATAAAATATATTCATACTCGCACATAAATATAGGAAAATATATACAGTTATTTTAAGACAACAATGAGTCGTATACACATCACATACATCATATATATATATATATGAAAAGTTGAAATAGTTGTCCCTCAAGTCCCATATCTCGTGAAAAAAGGAAAGTATGTTTTCTTTTTATTTTTTAGTACTCCCGTATTTCATACAAGGGAAATTTCAATTTCTTCCAGCACACCCACATACATACATATATATCGCGGGCAGTTGAGAACCTTGATGCCACTCTAAAACTATCAAAAGACCTAAATGCAATATACAGGGTGCGGCAGAAATACCTCCCACATTTTAAACTTTCACCTATGTGTTGCTAATGAACTTATGCAAGCGCTAATGATGTTTTCATTTAGCTAATGAACAAAAACTGTAACCCTTTGTTTAAACAATATTAAAATTAATTTTTCATAAATGTTGTTTGTTTTTCCTTTTGTTAACCTTTCAAATGTGGGAGGTATTTCTGCCGCACCCTGTACAAGTGAGGTGATAAAAATAACATGCAATTCAATGTTGTGAGGTTTCAAACACTCTTACTGTCGGTCAACAAACAGATTACAGTCAGAATATACAGGACCAGAATGTAATTGCAATCCCTGAATCAGAGTCGGTAAGTGACCGGGAAATCCACGTGAGTAACGATGCAACATTCCAACTGCATATTACCAAGATGGCAACACTGTGCAAGCGAGTGGCTGGTTGGATTCTGAGAACATTCAGAACCAAGAAAAAGAATACCCAGGGAGAACACTTATTTTCAGTTGCCTTGACTACTGCTCCTAACTGTGGTCACCACGAACAGCAAAACACGAGGTATATATATACGAATAAAAATCCAAATTTAGGGAATGGACCAGGCTACATATGTTTCCTAGTTAGCAGAACCTCGGAAGTAGTAATTACTCAACGAGGAGTACTCCACTAGCTTGGAAGGTCTAACTCCGAATTTTGGGGTGAAAGCTATAGCAACCAGCGAATTGGACGTCACGGCATAGTACCAAGGATCCTGTTTTCTCCGTCTAGAGTAAAGACCCAGTACTGTAATAGCTTAGGTTTCAAGGGCCCACAACTTTTCAGCACTCTGCCAAGCAACCCCAGAGATCTGCGAAGGATAGATGCGAATATTTTCAAAGAAAATTTGGGCCAAATTTGGATACTTGAAGTAACACTTGCCACATTGTGGCAAGAAACACAAAGAAGAGCAGCTTAGTCCAACTCGCTAGTTCATTAGAAACAATTTCAAAGAGAAAGTCGGGAAGCGAGTGTGAAATAAAAACCTATCACACTAAAGATGGTTGGTGCCCAAGCCTGGTTCCAGGCAACAAAAGCAAATAAATATTATATTTTAAAGTGAAACTTCCGTAACCTTTTCCATTCTCACGCGGTTTGGGGCCCCTAATCGGAAATTCTGCAGAGTTTAGTTGATCACATGGAATTCGGTGCTTATTTTACCTCTATCGAATAAATCTATAAGTGTGTGTGTGTGTGTATATCTATATACACACAAACACACACTACCATCACCACCTATAGACATACACAAAACAAACACATAGATCTGATCTATATACATATATAATCATGAAACTTAGAAATCGAAAAACCATATCCTTAACCCCCACCCCAACAAAACAAATAGTCAATGAGAAGGGAACGGTCTTGTTATATAAAACCTTAATCAATGGCCATGTTTGCTAAATGGAAGAACGAATCAAAGAAATAACCTTCCTCACTCCCAGCCTTAAATAATAATAATAAATGAAACGGCAAAATGTTAAAGAAATACAAAATCGTGGTAAAGAATAAAGAGGAAGGGTAAAGATAATCAAATATATGCTGATACGGATAGATAAACCGGTATTATAGATTATTAGGGTGAAAGGAGATTTAAGAAGTGAAATATATTGAAGTGGCTCCTTTTAAAAATCGAGAAATTGGGGATAAAACAAGGCTTAGAAAAACGTTTTTTTTTTTTTAATTAAGTCATCAGTTTTTTTTCAAACAATTTTATTTTATTTTATAAATTTTGACTCCATCGAGAACAAAGAGAGAAGTGAGGAAATGTCTTCCTGTATTCTTCTCTCTTCAGACGACTTGAGGAGAAGGAAATTTTCATTGAAACAAAAGTTCATATCCCTCTCTTTCTCACATACTCACTCTCTTTTTTTTTTACTTTCTCTTTCCCATACACTCTTTCTCTCTCTTTAACATTCACTCATTGTCTCTCTCTCTCTCTCTCTCTCTCTCTCATTCACTCTTTGATTCTCTCTTTCTCATTCACTCCCTTACTCACTAATTCACTGTTTGTTACTCTTTCTCTCTTTTACACTCACTTTTTCCCTTTTCCTCAGTCACGCACTCTCTTTCTCATTTACTCACTCTTTTTCACTTTCTCATTTTCATACTCTCTCTCTCTCTCTCAATAATATTCTGATACACAAATTGTTTTTATAGTACACGTATAACCAAGCATCTAACTGTTCATCTGTTTGCCTACATTTGTCTGACTCCGCATCTGTATGTCTAACTGCATCTGGCTATCTAGATATATCTGATTTTATGCCTATGTCTTTTGGTCTGTCTGTCAAATCTATCTATCTATCTATCTATCTATCTATCTATCTATCAGCTTGTTTATCTGTCTGCTTGCCTACCTGTCTATCTATCTATCTACTGATGTTTTTCAGTCTATCGCTGCCTATCTCTATATCTATTACTGTCTCAGTTGATCTATCTGTCTATCAATATGTCAGTCCATATCTCATTGTCTTTGCGTCTATCTATCAATTCCTTAGTTACTATCTTTCAGTCAACTAATCTTTTGCTCTCAGTCTATCTGTTTATCTCTTGCTGTCTTTCAACCTGTCTATCTAAGAGTCAGCCTGTCTGTCACTGTCTTTCAGTTCATCTATCCCTCAATCAGTGTGTCAGCCAGTCTGTTTACCAATCTGCATGAGAAGGCTTTGGTTGTCCATTTACAACAGTTTGAGTCAGTCTTAAGTCGAGACATTGTAGCATGTGTATATAGAAGACATGATATACAGGCATAGTTTCACATCAGCTATGAAGACAATAGAAAACCAAAAGAGTGTGAGAATGGGAAAATATTGAATGAAACAACATTAGAGGTGGGGAGAGCGAAGGGGAGAGAGGAAAAATGAAAGAGGTGGGGAAAACAAAAAAGAGATCCATAGGAAGAAGAAAGAAAAAGAGGAAGAACGAGAAATACAAAGAATGGAAAGAAATAAAGGAAGAACGAAAGAGAGAGAGAGAGAGAAAGAAGGAAAATGACAGAGGAAGAACAAGAGAGACAAAGACAATGAGAGTGAAAAGAATAAAAATATACATAGAATGGAACACTGAGAGAGAAAGGAAAGATTGAAAAGTGAAGGAGCAACATATAAACAGAAAGAAAGAGAAAGATTACTGGTGGAAAAGGATAGAAAAGATGAAAGAAAAAGAAAGACATTACAAAAGGCTTAAAAGCGGAAAGTGAGAAAGAAAATAAGGAAGGAACATAAAGAGCTGTCTGATAAAGATTCTGAAGAATCGGAGACAGAAAGAGAGGGAAAAAGAAACATTTGAACTGAATCAGAATTTATTATTATTATTATTATTATTATTATTATTATTAATAGTAGTTTTCACTGAATATTGTATAGTTCTTCATCTTACCTCGTTAAATACTGTAGTTGTAGTAGAAATAATAGTATTGGTATTGGTTTTGTTGTTGTTTAGTGGCCACTTGTTGTTGTAATACTCCCAGGAGTTAAACATCGTTGCTAGTGAGCGGTAATTCGGTACTCCAAATATGATCATCATCATCATCAACGTCACCATTATCAGCATCATTATCAATTCCTTATTCCCCCCCTTGTCGTTTTTTTGTTTTCACATATTAGAATGAACACCACAGCACAACTCCATCATATATATATGTATACATATCTACATATACTCACTAACTCATTATACTCACAAAGGAAGATATTCCGTGGATAAATAACAGTCAAAAGATACCGAGCGAAAAGCGAGTATATGTGAATGAACCCTTTGTAATTTTCGATTCAGTTCGATTTTCTATCGAAGAAACAGGAAATGTCACACTTTCATTGAGACCACCGTAGTGTTGTTAACGGCACGAGGATTCCGGAGGGTGGTATTTTGTATTTCGGGTTTACGTGCGGTGCTAATATCTTCCGTAAGTAGATAAAGATATATCGATGGTAGTAATTATATATTTTGTTTGAATAAATGTAAGAGTCAAGAATGAGACGGACGACCTGACTGACAGTGGGGAGGATTATTTATCGGGAACACACAGATATTGGCGCTGTGTCTGCGTAATGTCTAGGGTGTGCTGCAATTATTATCATGTGTGGTAAGTGAGGATCATCACAGTGTAGATATATATATGTACTTATTTATGTGTGTCTATAGGCATGTATCTGGAGGGGAGAGCGGAACAGACGTAATCTGTGTGCGTGCGAGTGTGTGTGTGTGTTTATGTCAGAGAGAGAAAGTGAAATAACCAACGAGATTGTGGGAACTAAAGAGAACATGTATTAATAGGAATGTGTGTATGTATGGGAGACAAAGAAAGAGAGAGAGAGAGGATGTGCAAATGTGTGTGTGTATGTGGTGTATTCGAGAGAGAGAAAGAAAGAAGAAATAGTGTCTGTGTATATTACAGAAAAAAATAGGGAATCAATGAGAGCGTGTATGTGCTTGACAGATCACGTGTGTGTGCGTGCAACAGAAGTTGGGGCATGTGCATGCATCCGTGAAGTTGTATGTATGCCTCAGTATGTATGTATGTATGTCTCAATATCTTACTATGTATATAAATATGTATGAATGCTACGGTGTATGTATGTGTGTATGAATACCTCGTCTATGTGTGTTAGTATGTCTGTACGTACGTGTATGCCTCAGTGTATTATGAATTTATATATATATCAGTGTGTTAGTACACATGTATGCTTCAATATGTGTGCGTGTGTATATATATATGTGTGTTTGTATGCTACAATGTGTTAGTCTATCTGTGTGTACCACTGCCGCGATTATATTAATACATAAGTATATATGTCAATGTATTAATATCTTGTTTGTATATACGGTATCTGCGTGCGTGTGGTGAGTGAATATATGTATATATATACTTAGATATATGTTGCATCGTGAGAAAGCCAAACGGTTAATAATGCAAGAGTTCTGCAAGTGTCTGCTACACGGCAGCAGTAGCAGAACAACCACAACAACAACAAGAGCAGTAGCAGCACCTGTTGTGACTACCACCTCCACCACCACCCCTCCTTACAACACACACCAATGTAAACGAAAAGATCTAGTGTTCGCGCACGTAGCAAAGTTGATTGTTATTAAAATTTACATGAACCGTGTTGTGAAGGTTTTGTTACATTACTGTTTATCTCTGTACACCATGTAAACTCGTGTTATTTATTCATAGATTTTTTTTTAATCATTCAAATCTCTGTAAATCCTCACACTGTGTTCGTTTTTGTATTGTTCCCCCTCATCCATCTCCCTGGTACCAAATATAAGAAATCATCATTATCATCATCATCGTCATCACTATTATTATTATTATTATTATTATTATTATTACTTACTGTATAATATCAATCGTGGAGCATATATGTGATAGTTCGATTCTGCTAGAAATAGCAGCCAAATCTCAACCGAATTTTACTTTCCATCTTTTATTAAAAAAAAAAAAGAAAAAGAAGGACGCGTTGGATAATGTAGTTTGGGAAACACAATACCTTGATTGAAAAAAAAATAATAAACGGGTGGGTCACGGGTGGTATGCCTTTGATCAATATCTGTCTAATCAGTTTTCTCTCCGGGCCACAACAATAACAATATAACAGCGATATAGGCGAATGTTCTACCAGAAAGCTAAACGAGGAAGCCTCAGTCTGCAAAAAAATAGTAACCAAATTCCCCTTTAGTTACACCCTACTGTCTAAAATAAAGAACACATTGGATAATGTAGTCCTAAATATCCTTCAAAAGCTGGGATGGTCACGGACGGAACATCGTGAATCATAAGTCGGCACGATGAGGGCTGACTTTTAGCTTTTTTTTAGGCTGCTGGAAATAGCAGTTAAATCTGTCTCAATTCGTATCCTACCGTTTAAAAATAAGGGGAGGATACATTGATTGATTGATTGATTGATTAATTAATTAATTAATTGATAAAATACACTAATCTGGGGGAAATGACTGAGTGGTTACAACTGGAAAGCAATGGTCATATAGATTTTCCCCGGTTAAATTTGATGCGGGGAGGGGATGAGCCATACAATTCAAAGTGAAAAAGACGAAATTTAGTTTCTTTTTTAAAAATCATTGCAGTACCTTAGCTCTCCACTCAATCGTGTTCAAACAAAAATCTTCACCTTTCTTGCACGTTTCTTGTGTAATATCATCGAATTTCTATAACGACGGGGGAAAAAAGGTGAACGAAATATAGGAGGACTGGTGTGTGTCCTGATCATCTGCCAAAAGTCGTGCCTCGTAAACTCTATATTTGAGTGAAGTGTGAGAGAGAAGGGAAAGAAAAAAAGAGACAGGGTTTAGTATACCAATGTTTTATTCCAGCGTGCTGAGCAAGGTTCCGTGTTGAATGAGGAATGCGGAAAAACTTCCAGACAAGAACAAGAAATTGCTATCGATTGCAACACTGAGAATGCCACGTTCCAAAGCATCTAAAAACCGACTTAATTTTTTGACTTTTTCTCATAAATAACTATTTTTTAACCCTTGTGCTTGTGTGTGTGCGTGCATTTATGTATATGTATGTGTGCTTATACATATATGTATATATATGTGTGTTTATATATACACACATATATATATATTACACGCATTTATATATGTATTATGTAATATATGTATATATTACATAATATAAATATATATTTTATATATATACAATATTTTTATATTTCACATAGATATAAAAATATATATACTATATCATCATCATCATCATCATCGTTTAACGTCCGCTTTCCATGCTAGCATGGGTTGGACGATTTGACTGAGGACTGGTGAAACCGGATGGCAACACCAGGCTCCAGTCTGATTTGGCAGAGTTTCTACAGCTGGATGCCCTTCCTAACGCCAACCACTCAGAGAGTGTAGTGGGTGCTTTTACGTGTCACCCGCACGAAAACGGCCACGCTCGAAATGGTGTCTTTTATGTGCCACCCGCACAAGCCAGTCCAGGGGCACTGGCAACGATCTCGCTCGAAAATCCTACAGGAGCCAGTCAGGCGGTACTGGCAACGGCCACGCTCAAAATGGTGCATCTCATGTGCCAACCGCACAAGAACCAGTCCAGGGGCACTGGCAACGATCTTACTTGGCTTGCCGGGTCTTCTCACGCACAGCCCATTTCCAAAGGTCTCGGTCCGTAGTCATCGCCTCGGTGAGGCCCAATGTACGAAGGTCTTGCCTCACCACCTCAGCCCAGGTCTTCCTGGGCCTACCTCTTCCACGGGTTCCCTCAACTGTTAGGGTGTGGCACTTTTTCACGCAGCTATCCTCCTCCATTCTCACCACATGTCCATACCAGCGCAATCGTCTCTCTTGCACGCCACAACTGATGCTTCTAATGTTCAGCTTTTCTCTCAAGATACTTACACTCTGACGGGTATTCACAAGAAACTGGATATAAGGCTTCAAGATATTCACAAATTCACTCACCAATTCCTCACACTCTGCAGAATCCTTTCGTTGCATCTCATTTCCTTGAACAAAAATGTCTTGTAATACCATGCAGAAATTAAAGATATCAATGGCTAAAGCAACAGGGGACCATTTTTGACAGTTTATAAATTCTTTATAGTCTTAGCTCCATGACTCGGGGCTGCTTTGAAGATCTATTCTGACATGAAATAACAGCTTCAAGGCAGTGTTTGAAATGTGGGGTATCCAGCTGTTCACAGCATCTAACATGCATTATCATCCTAGGAGTTGCTTTTGCTATCAGCTCAGTCACTTAGAAGCAAAGTGTGTGAGGTCGATGCTAGGGTACCCTCACCTATATTCTTAGGAATTCTTTTTTGCACTATTGCTTGGAAGCCACGTGTGTGTAGTTGGAGCTACAGTATCATCACCTATTGCTCAAGGAATTCTTTTTGCCATTGGAACAGTCACTTTGATCCCAAGTGTATGTGGTTAACACTTGGGAATTCTTTTTGCTATAAGAGCAGTTGCTAAGAAATTAGGTGCATGTATGGGTGATAGTGGGGCAGCTTCCTTGCCTCAAATAATTGTGCAGCTTTCTCCATTTCTCCTCACAACCTACACAAATTCATATGACAATTGGTAGATAACCTGTGATGAGGTCAGGCTCACTCTGCTGGCTGGAAGACTAATGCTCAAACTGCACATAAGTGACATAGCCAAGATGGTCAATGAATTGTGTACTGAGAGCAAATACACTCTTCGGTCCTATCTATGCAACTAAGTAATCAGCACTGAAATGATCATTAAGGAAAACAAGTGCATACTTAGGGCAGCAGGAGAAGATGGACACCGCAGAAATGGTAAATGGCTTACAGCACAAAGGAAATCATTTTAAACTTGCTAAAATAATATTCAAAGTTGTTTATATGATGAGAAATATAATTCCAAAGTGTTCATGATGTTATAGTGAAGATCTGATCTATGACTTTGCTATTTAAAAATTAAAAATAGGTGAAAACTTTTCAAATATTAAATGGAAGTATACAAAAATAAACATTATTTTCCATCCCACTGTTAGTTTAATTTCATTTTGCTGCTTTGTAGGGTGTTACTGCCAAGAAGGATTGAGAACTGCATGAAGCGTTCTCGTGTATGTACCACCACATTTCTTTCCAAGTCTCTTTCTTGTTCAATGTCCATACTGAAGAGATGCAGAGAAGAACTGATAAAAGGAAAAAGATATAATTTAACAATCACAACAATAACAACATTTTGCTTCCCTCTCTGATATCTTGTAAATCATCTGAAGAAAAAAAAAAGAAACCAATTTATAAACTAATATTTATTTTGTTCCCTTTGTCATACAACAATCTGTCTTCTGACAATTATCTTCCACCATTTTCACCTTTAGGTTTTTGTTCCTATCTTGTCTTCATTTTCTTCTCACATTTTTTTTTCTTCCTCTTTTTCTTGAATTAAATCACAGCATCAGAGAACTAGCTCTAAGAGACATGTCAGATACATGTCTTTAATCTTGTTAAGCATTCACTTATCTTTTTGTTCAATGTTCCTAAATTATATCCGGCTAAGATCAACTTTGCTTTTCATCTGTAGGATAAATACTGTATTTGATAGCATAAAAGACGCATGGGTATATTAGATGCACTTCAATTTCAGCAATGCATATTCAGAAAAAAAGTTTTTAGCATGTAATGTAGGCCCCCAATTTCACACATAGGACCTGGGGTGATTTTTTGAGATCTGTGTTTTTTTTTTAATAAAGTACATCTTATATGCCTTCAAATGTGGTAATAGTAATCAATAATTCCTTTCTGGTTTCAGCACAAGGCCAGCAATTTTAGGGGGAAGTGGTTAATTGATACCACCAATCCATGTACTTTACAGGATTTAGTTTTCTCCTTCCACATTTTAAGATCAAATCATACTGGGGTCAGATTTACCTTTCATCCCTACTGAAGTTGTTGTAGTAGTTGCTGTTTAGCTCCTAGTCAGTCCTGCTCTGGCAGACCTATGATCAAAGACATTCCAGTTGTGACCACCCTGCCTTTTTTCTTTGTACAAGGAATACAATATCATATTATGTGATGTACTTTTTCTAAGACAATAAGGTGTGATTTGAGGGAGTTTTGGTTGCTAGATCTAGCAAGTTGAGCGTTTGTACACCACTAAATTCTAGTTGTTTCCACAGCAGATATGAACAAAATTAAAGTAAGTACCAGTAATATGTCAGGGTGATTTCAATCACTTCCACCTCTCCTGAAGTTGGCTTTGGTAGGATTTCAACCCAAAGTAGAAAAAATTACAAAGAATTATTTAAGGCAGGTTAATCTACTGTCACTGACTTCCCTTTTAACCTTTGTCTTTTCAATTTTACTTGTTTCCGACATTGGACTGTGACCATACTGGGGCACTGCCTAGAATGAATTAGTCAAACAAATCAGCTCCAGAACTTATTTTTCAAGACTAATATTTATTCTATCGATCTCTTCTAAATTACAGGAGCATAAATAATGCAACACCTGTCGTTAAGTGGTAGCGGGGCAATAAAAACAAACACAAAGACATATACACACATATGTACAAAGATATATATGTATACATACGATGAGGGGCTTCCACACAGTTTCTGTGAACCAAATTCACTCATAAGGCATTGGACATGTTGAAAAATAGTTTCATGGACGGGTCTTCCCTAGGACCTATCACCAAACATCTTGGTCTAGTGTCATTTCCTCCATGAGCCCCTACATCCTAAGATCAGTCCTCACCACTTCATCCCATGTCTTCCTGGGTCTCCCTCTTCCACAGGTACCATCCACTTTCAGCGACAGGCGCTATTGTATACAGCTATCTTCACTCATACGCATCACATGTCCAAACCAATGCAGTCTCCTTTCCTACATACTACAGTTAATCTCTCTTATGCCTAACTTTTCTCTCAACACAGTTGTGCTTTGTTGGTCATATATGTATGTATGCATGTATGCATGTATATATGTATGTATGTATTTATGCATGCATGTATATATGTATGTATGTATTTATGCATGCATGTATGTGTATGTGTGTGTAGACACATTCATATATACATATATATATATACACACACACACACATTCATATATATATATATATATATATATATATATATATATATATATATATATATATATGTATATATATACATGTATGTATATATATATATATATATATATATTTCTTTCCTTTCCCAAGCATCCAGTAACACAATCTGTATCATGTCCTTGCGTTGTTGTTTTTTGTCGTTTTTCTTTTTTGAACCTATATATATATATATATATATATATATATATATATATATATCCCATACACAGATAACAACATGATGTTATTTAGCCACTTTTTTTTTTCCATCACAAACTCTTTGTCACATAAATCAACCAAATTCCTTTGTCCTCGTCTCTTGTATAAAAAAATATCACAGACAAGAGAAAATTCTTCACCTTGCCCTCCAATATGATTAGCTTCAGATTACTCTATTTCCAACCAGAATTTCTTCCTGGCATCCCTTTCTTTCATGAAGTTTCATCTTTTACTTTTTAACTTTTTCTCTTATTTCTGTCTTCATTTCCAATATTTCTTCAACCACTTCAAAGCACATTTGATTACAATGCTTGGAATCCTTATTTTTTTTTTTCTTTTAATGTTTATATTTACTTGTTGGAATCATGGAATTGCAGAATTGTGGAATTGTGGAATATGAAGCTGTTCAATGAAATAACATCAAATTTTTTTTAAGATACAGACATCCATCCATACATACATACATCTATATATATGGGTGCATATATATATATATACACACATACATACATACATACATATGCATATACATATTTATAAATGGTCCAGGATTCGACCTCACGATCACAAAGTTTCTGTCTACTACATTCACTCACAGGGCATTGCTCTGCCTGGGGCTATAGTAAAAGATATTTGAACAAGGTGCCCTGCTGTGGGACTGAACCCATAATGACATACTTGCAAAACGAACATCTTAACTACGCAGCCATGCCTGTCTGTGTGTATGCATGTATGTATATGTATGAATGTATTCTGTATGTATGTATTATGTATGTATGAATATATTATGTATTTATGTATGTGGGTAGGTATGTATGTGTTTATTTGTGTATATGTGTATGTTTGTATGAAGGTGTGTATGTGTGTGCGAATGGGGGTGTAAAAGTGTGTGTATGTGTATGTGTGTATGTCAGATGTTCTTTTTTACCCCCATCTTTGAAGAAATTATTAATGGACAGTTTGTCGTTTTTTTTTCTTTCTATTAAAAAAACAGAAAACTTTGTTTATTAAGTTTGTTCCTGTTATTTCTTTAACTAACAAAAAATAAACTGAGTCAGATAAAAAAAAAACAATAAAAAAAACAGAATAAGTAAAAGAAAAACAACTAAATAAATGTATCTTCTGTTCCACCCAAATTTCTTAGCCTTTTTCTTTTTTTCAAAAAGATTTACGATTCATGATTTATGATTTACTTAGACACTCACCACCACCACCACCTCCACCACCATCACTATCACCACTTCCACCACCTCCACCAATTCCATGGTTGCGTTTCAAGGCAGAGTACAACAAACATATATTTAATCTTGATATCACATACATGCACAGACACATAATACATTCATAGAACCCCACATAAACACATATAGACACACACACAGACATTTTCAGAACTTCACACACACACACTTAGACCCACACTTACATGTAGGCATATCACAAACACACACTACATACATAGACAAACATGCACTAACATTCACAGATACATCAATACACAAACACCATACTCACACATACACACACACACACACAGGGTGGGTCAAAAGTCACACACCAAAACATTTTATTTATGAAGTGTTGCTTTTGAAATGTGCAATATATATACATATATTGAGTTTTAATCTCGGTGCGTGACTTTTGGCCCCATCCTATATATATATATATATACACACACATACATACGTATATATATGTACACACACATATATATACACACATATATTCGAACACACACACTAACATATTCAAACACACACACACACACTATTTCATCTGATGATTCATTTTACACTATGTAGTTTGACCAGTTTTGCTGTTACACCAGGAACTCAGTCCCATCTCTCTCTCTCCCCCTACTCCCCTTTTAGCCTGTTTCTCAATCAACCACACAGATCCAATCCCAATCGTGCTGATTCACATTACAGAATGCACCACTTACTAATCGTTGCACATCAAAATATGTATGCACATGCGTGTGTGCGGGCACAATGCATTCTTGTCTATTTAATGAAAATGGCTGTAGCAGGGGCATATTTTTTTTTATTCTTTTACTTGTCATTTTGACTGTGGCCATGCTGGGGCACTGCCTTGAGGAATTTTAGTCGAATGAATCGACTCCAGTACTTGATTTTTTAAACTTGGTACTTATTCTATCAGTCTCTTTAGCCAAACTGCTAAGTTATGGGGACGTAAACACACCAACACCAGTTGTCCAGCAGTGGGGGAGGGAAGGAACCAATACGGACACACACACACACACATATATATTTGGCTTAGGGGCTAGTGTGTTGCACTAACAATGTAGCGACCATAATTTCAATTCCTAGACCAGGTGGTGCATTATATACATATATATATTATTCACAATTTATATCTTTATATTTATATAAAATGCACTCAGAAACTCCCAGTTTCTGAGTCAATCTGGAACTTTGCCAATTATTAATAAAAAAAAATATACCTATACTCATGTTTTGAACTTATTTCCCTGTTTGTATCACCAAACTGTGTGTGTGTGTGTGTGTGTGTGTGTGTGTGTGTGTGTGTGTGTGTGTGTGTGTGTGTGTGTGTGTGTGTGTGTGTGTGTGTGTGTGTGTATATATATATATATATATATATATTGGGAGCCATTTGGTGATTCACTGCACTGCAACCCAGAATTTTGCAATTTCACAATCTATGCTTCCAGTAACAATGGAATGAATCACAGATTCACAACAAATGAAAGTTCTAGGCTATGTACTGAGTGTTGTTCTGTTTTGTGTGCACATGTCTTTTGCCAGTGTATACCAATGAGAGAATGTATGTGAGGGGGTGCTGAAAAGTTCCTGGCTTTAAGGGGTCCGCAAAAGTCTTAGTTGGAGGCCCAACTTTCCGAGTTCTTTTACAGGGCTTAGAATGAAGGACCGCCACCAAATCTTATCTGGACCCCAGTTGAGGACTACAGCTTTAACTCATGACCATTCAGATTACCCTATCAAACGTAACATCATCATCATTTTAAGGATTGACTTTGCCATAATAATACTTTCTGGAATACCAAAAACAATGGTTTAGGGATAGGTGTGGCCCCATGGTAAGAAGTTGGTTTCTCAACCACATGGTTCTGTGTTCAGCCCCACTGTATGGCACTTTGACTGGGCAAGTGTCTTTACTATAGTCTCAGGTTTATCAAAGCCTTGTAAATGGAGTTGGTAGACAAAAACTGAAAGAAGCGCGTCAGTTGATCTATCGGTTTTATAATGTCAATTCAATAATCTATCAGTTTATCTGTAAGTTCAATAATCAATAAATTTACTCATCTACCAATTCAGTTTAATCATCTATCAATTCATTAATCTTTTAGTTCACTAATCTATCACTTCTGTAATTTATCAATTTAATAATGAATAGCTTAATAATCAATCAGTGTTATAATCTACTACTTCTATAACCTACCAGTTCAATAATCTATCAGTATAACAGTCTATTAGATCAATAACCAATTCATTAATTTGTCAATACAATATCAGTTCTATAACCTATCAGTTTAATAGTGTATAGCACAATAATCAATCAGTTCGATGATCTACCAGTTTGATAATTTATTAGTTCTATAACCTGTCAGTTCAATAATCTATCAGTGAAACATAATATTAGTTCAATAATTTATCCATTAATTTATCAATACCATATCAGTTCAATAATCTATCAGTTTAATAATGTATAGAACAATAATCAGTTAGTGCTGTAATCTACCAGTTTGATAATTTATTAGTTCTATAACCTATTAGTATAATGGTCTATTGGTCCAATAACCAATCAATTCATCAGTACAGTAATTTATTCATTCACTAATCAATCAGTACAATAATTTATCCATTCTATAATCTATCAATTCTATAAATTATCAGTTCAATAACCTATCAGTTCAATAATCTATCAATCTAAACAGTGTTTGAAAAGAAGACTGAACGATCATGGTTTCATGACTGCAACACTTTTGGTCACAGATCTGTTGGATGAAGTTTGATTGTGATGATTGGTGATGACAACGATGATGGTGATGATAAAAATTGCAAGGATAATAACTGTGACACCTAAAAAAAAAAATAGAAAAGAAAAGCCAAAAAACAAACAAACCAACAAAAACAAACTCAAAAGAGTATGAAATAGAATGGTTTCCATTTCTATATTTTATTGTAGAATTGGTTTGGTTACGAGAGTCTTCGGCTACACGGACTTAGGGAGAGTTTGCATTGATCAGGGGACCAGACTGGCCAATTGTATTATGCCCTTAAATGACAAGCCAAGCCACCACAGCTCACAGGACTATTTATTAAAAGACAGAGGCTAAAATCATACTGGTGGTGCACCAGCATGGCCACAGCCTCAGGACTGAAACACATATGAGAATAACAATTAATGTTGCAGTAAAGCACATGGCTGAAGCAAGAGAGAGAGAGAGAGTGTGTGTGTTTGTGTGTGTTGGAGCAGAGGGTATCAAATTTACTCGTTCACATATTGCTGGAAAAATACAGGCATTGGTTTCTTTTTGTTCTTTTACTTGCTTTGTTCATTGGACTGTGGCCATGCTGGAGGGTGGGTTTTTTTTTTTGCTTTTTAGTCAAGCAAATTGGTCTCAGCATTTGCTGTTTTTCTTGTTTTTATTTTGCTTTCTTTTTGTAAAGTCTGGTGCTTATTATGTTGATATCGTTTTGCTGAACCGTTATGCTATGAGGACAAAAACAAAGCTACACAGGTTATCAAGCAAGAAGACACAAACAAGCATGCACACACACACACACACACATTAATATATACATACATAGATTGTATGTAAGTGTGTGTGCGTATGTGAGTGTGTATGTGTGCCTGTGTGTATGTATGGCTTTGTCATTAAGAAGTTCTTGAAACTATGTGACTTTGGGTTCAGCCCCATGGTATGGCATCTGGACAAACATCTTCTTTAACTGAGAACTGGTCAGTGCCTTGTTTAGTGAATTTGGTAGATGAGTTTCTGCAGTTTCAGCCAGCCAAATCCACTCGCAAGGATTTGGCTAGTCCAGCAGGGCCTTATAGTCAAAGACATTTATCCAAGAAGACACTTTCTATGCAGTAGGATTGAACCTGCAACTACATGGTTGTGAAATGAACTTCTTAACTATACAGTAACACACATGCATCAATACATATACAGATACACTGTTAGAAAAAATCTCCCATCACTCTAGTTTGGGATTAACTGAAGAACTGAGATCAAAAGGACTTAACTCCACCCCCCCCACTTCCGATCTTCAAGGCACATGATAAGAATCGGAAATAAAATAGAAGTTCAAAGATCATATTGTTTTGGTGTTTTGATTCTGCGAGTTCTTGTGGCAGCTACTGTAGATGACAAGATTGTTTTAGGTGTGGCTTTGTAAGATACAATGTTTGCTCTTGGCAAACCAATGCCAGTTCGTGAAGTAAGAGGATCGGTTAGCGAAGAAGAGTCTGAAGCAATGGCGGGTAGGGCTCCTACTACTGTTGCCACTGTGGTGTTTGGGGACGTGACTTGTTTCACTTGTTGACCTACAACTACAGAGGATTTGCCACTGTTGGAACTCATGAATGATGGCTGACCAGTTTGGACTGAAGTGCCAGCAACTTCGACAGTTCTGGTTTTAACAGATTCTAAGAGAGAAGAAACTCGCCCAAGAGGTTCGGATTTGGTTACTAAATATTCACCAACTGCATCGGACATCAACGATGTCTTAATGTTGCCAGTTGATGATGCACCTGAAGAGAGCATTGATGAAGACATGGGCAGAATAGAAGAAACTGCTGTCGTAGAAGTAAGGGAAGTGGAGCTGGTGGACTTGGCTATAGTTGTGATACCAGAAAGATTGTGAGAAGAAATGCTCCCACCGGCAGTCGTTAAATTGCCTCTGTTCAATGAAATATGAAGCGTTGTTTGTTTGCCGCTGGCAGATTCAGACAAAGCTTGTAGCTTGCCTAAGTCTAGTTGGGAATTACACAGGATTTTTGCCTGGGTGATTGTTGGAGTGCCTGTGCTTTTAGTTAAAACTGCCGTAGTTAAAGGAAAATCATGGAACTGTAGCTTTTGTATGGCCTGTACCTTCTCTTGGTCAGGTGGGTTTATTGTAATGCCAGATGTGTTGCTGTTGTTGTTGCTGATTTGCTGAACAGATGTGAGTGCCGGGTTAGAATTAGCAGCTTTAGGTTTACCACTGGCTGTGGTTATTGGCTGACCAAGACTTAAAGTAGGACAGGTTGAAGTCTGACTATTGCTGCTGCTACTGCTTCCCTTCGCAGAGCAGACAGTGATTGATATTGGACTGCAGCTTGACTTAGCTATGGAGGTGAGAAGTTGCTGAATTTGTGGAGAAGAAGCAGCTGTTGTGATATGGACAGTGGTACCACGCGGACCAGTGTGGGAAACTGTGTAGATGGAACCCAAACCAGTGGGTAGGCTGATGTGCGAAGAGCTTGCTTGAGGAAGTTTTGTAAACAGCTGTGCAGAAACTGGTTTGTTCAAAGAACTGCTATGCTTCTGCTCAGATAAAATTGATGAAGTCATGGAAGAAGCTGTAGAGACTATGTTTAGGTTTTGAGCTTCAGGTTTGGTGACTACTAAAGCTGTCTTTGGTTTTGTCTCTAACTCACCGCCACTAGTTAAAGACTGTAGCTTGGAGTTAGTGAGGTAGCTTGCACTAGAAGGAGGACACTGTAAGAGACCGCTGAGCTCAGGAGCGCTGGAAACAACTGGAAGAAGAGTAGCAGGAGATGGTGAAGACGATGGTACCGAAGGTGACCCGGCTGTAGACTTGAAAGTGCTCAAAGGTGAAGATGATGGGGATCCGTCTGCCAAGCGAAATATTCTCTTCTTGGTGTTGGAATCAAAAGCCAGTGAAACTGCTGCCTGACGTTTCCGATGTGTCTGTCGACGTGCCACAACTATTGAGGAAGAAAATGATATTATCAGAATCAAGAAGCAAAGATTATTCGTACAGTAATTCAACTGCTATCATGGCAAATATTTCATCACACCAAGGAGAAGCAGGAAAGTAACTTACATTTAATAAACTCCTCCACCTGTTGTTGAATTATTTTAATACATACAGGTAGACCTACCAACATCAAATAAAGACATCTAGCTATTTAATATACAAACACCTAAATTTGTATTTAATCAGAGACACACCTACATCTGTTGCTGAGTAACTTAATTCAGATACATCTACCATCCAACCATTGCAACATGGAAGGCGGACGTTAAAAGATGATGATATACACCTACTGCTCAATAATTTAACAGGGACACATACTTATTTAATATACAGACATACCTGTTCAATTACACTGTGTAACAAAATTTTATTTATTCATTTTTGTTTTTGGCTTTTAAGTGTTGTTTCCTATTTGCTTCTATCAAGAAATCAAAGGAAATGACTACTCCTGCCCTCAAACTTTGCTTTTGTCACCTGGACATCAATGTTTTGAAACTGACCTATTTTCCATTACACTCCAGACAGATTCAGCGCTGAAGCAGAAATATTGTTATAGCAAATATTCTGCTCAATACTACATATTTACTTGTCAGTTGCTTCACCGTAACCAACTGAGCATGTCCCTCAGTGGCCGACAGTATGTGCATCTTTGATCAAGAACAGGAGTAGAGGGGGAGGGGCATCATAGCCATGTGTTGAGAGGGATTCTTTGGGGTTTGAATAAATGCAACAAAAGCAAAGTTTGAAGGAAATATTAGCCATTTTTCATACTTTCTAGGGGTAAGCAAATAAGAAATAAGCAGTTGCTACCCAAGGGCAAAAATCACATTATACAGTGTTATATATGTGACTAGATTTATCATTGTCATCATTTTTGGTTTTGAAGATGACTTAAATTTCAGTAGAGACAAAACACACACAAATCCAAACAATTTATTTCGTAATTTTATACTTTATAAATATTTATATGCAGGATTTGTATTCTTCTGTCCATATCAGAGAGGGCTAGCTAGAAATTTTAAGGGCTTACCTTGAGTCTTAGCAGGTGAAAGTGGCTCAGCTATGCTCCCATCTGAAGACTCATCTCCTAATTTTGACTCTGCACTGTCTGATAGTTGTGGAGTCTGACGCATCACCTTCAATAACCGAGACACAGTCGTTCCCTTCGAAGCGGGTATAAATTTGGAATTCTGAAACAAACAAAAATGAAGGAATGATATGTAAATGCTGAGCCAGAATAGGTTTGCTAAAATTTGCTTCTACAATAAAAAAACAACAACAACAAAATCCCCAAAGAGTCTGAAAAACTTAATGAAACACACATACCTTTTATACATTAAAAGCACTGCAAAGTCATTTTGAGAAAACAAAACAAAAAATAAAAGCATATATTTCAATTAATGAACAAATTTTTTTATTTTCTAAATCAGTTCATTTAAATGGAAGGTAAGAAGGGGGAGGGGATTAAATTGTCTGTACAGAAAATTGTAGACAGGAAAGTTTTAAAATTAAAATGCCATTATAATAGAAAATGAATATTCATGTTAATCCTTTTGTCATTAAATTTCTCATGAATAGGCACCTTCATGTTTATGCTTTTTCCTTTTACTTGTTTGTTATTGGACTGCGACCATACTGGAGCACTGCCGTGAATAGCTATCATTTTATGCCCCAGTTTTTAAAATTTTGTTTCATTGGCAGAGGTTGGAAAGATTTTCTGAGGCAGTGGTTTACACCCAGCTGCCCCTTCCTTTAAGACTTTAGCTCTTATTTCTAGCAGGTAGGTGCTTGTTAAGCATCATTATGCTTCATGCAAATTTATAATTCATAGCTATTTAATGCTATTGCGTCTGCGATCCACCTATGTCTCTGCTGGTGATATCATCAATTTTAAAATTTATCCACAGATGATATGAACAGTAGTGACATCTGATTTTAAATCAAAGTGTTTGAATGTTTTGCTTATAAATTTTTATGCACCATGTGCTCTGTTTTTGGTGCATATGTGCATATGTGCATATGTGACCACAGGATGTCACAAAACGTAAGCAACAAAAAAATACGAAGTACGAGGACATGGAATATGAACTTTCTTTTTTTTGCGAACAATGAAAGAAACAAATGGAAAACAAACAACAAAAAGAACGACACTTCATCAGTTGTCGGCTGTTTTACTAATCCGTATTTCAAGCATTTCACGACAAGATGCGCCTTCAATAAAAAGTTGCTCCTGCAAAGCAAATTAAATAAAATTTGGGATTTTATGGAGGGTTAAAATTGGTGACAAAAACTGGTAAGCCTAAACAAGGGTGTGGTGGCAAATGTGAAGAAAGAAGCTTGGACAGGAGACAGACAAGAATACGTTTTCCTTGTCCAATGCATATATATATATATATATATATATATATATATAGAGAGAGAGAGAGAGAGAGAGAGAGAGAGAGAGAGAAAGAGAGAGAGAAAGAGAGAGAGATATTGATTTGATTATAGAAATTGTAGTTGTGGCCAATGCCAGTGCCGCCTGACTGGCTCCCTGTGCCAGTAACATGTAAAAAGCACCATCTGAACATGGTCGATGCCAGCCACCCCCCCCCCCCCCTCATCTGGCTCCTGTGCCAGTGCCGCCTGACTGGCTACCATGCCTTTGGTATGTAAATAACACCTACTACACTCGCGGAGCGGGACTGAACCCAGAAATATGTGGTGTGGAATCAAGCTTCTTACCACACACACATATATATATATATATATATATAAATATATATAAAATGTACGTATGTATGTATGTATGTAAAAGGCCAATTATCTTTTGAAGAGTTGAGACACGTTACAAAATCAGTCGCAATAAAAGAAACAGGTGTTTATTTCATGAGTTAAAACACGAAATGAGAAAACTAATTAGACTAGATTAATTGTCAAATTTAATATTCAACATTCCCAGTTCGAATCATATGAGATATTTTAAGACAAGATCAACAGAATTTGTGATTATTTTTTTTTTTACCTATGTTTATTATATCCAATGATTAAAAAACAGAAACTTGGAAAAAGTTATTTTGTTTCTTTTGCCTTAATAAATTAAAACTTTTAAAAAGAGTGAAATGGAGGATAGTTATTGTGCAACTTTATCATGTGTGACTGAGTGTTGGACAGAACTTTGTAGAAGACAAGGAGTATATAGCCGACAGTGAAACAGAAAGAAGCAAAAGTGAAAAGAAAAAAGAAAAAAAGCACATAGATGAATTTACAAATAAACAAAAAAGTGATTGATAATTAGTTAAAAAAAAAAATCTTGAAATGCATTTGTGAATAACCTGATAATTATTTCTGCAAATTACTGAGAAAATAAAAATAAATAAATAAATTATTTGGAAACATCTGGAAAAATAGTCAAATATTAATGGTCGGATTAGTAGCAGTAGTAGTAGTGTGTGGTAATGAGAATGATAATATAAACAAAAAAAATCAATGTTAATCTAATGAAGGAAAATTGCTAGTCGTTAAATCTGTTAATAGAAATTAAAAAATAAAAGAAAACAAAGAGAAAGCAAAAAACACAAACTAGAAATAATTTTTATTCAATCTAATTTATACTAAAAGTACATTAATATCAAAACTTACATACCCCCCTCCACACACACTTGTCTATGTCTGCGTGTATGTGTGGATAAAATGGACAAATTTTTTTTTTTGGTTAAAAAAAATTGCCTTTCTTTGGTAAAGGAATGGCGTGCAATCAATTAATTGCTATTATAACCACTGATGCTTAATTTACTGACTGTTCCCTACCTGTACCAACCGACTTGAGGCACAAAACTGGATACTTTAAAGTAGATAGTCAGGTGATTTGCCAATCGTTCACTCAAGCATGAAAAAGACAAAAAAAAACCTAGTAAATGACTAAGAGTATTCTTCTTTTCCCTAGCAAGCATGAGAGACAACCCTGGACATGTTTTGGCATTAACCTGACATCCTCAGCAAAGAACATCTTTCCTTGTCCTTGCTGAATTAACAATGATTTACTCATCCTCATAGTGGATGAATGCATCCTCACCTCAGAGAGTTAATCATTTCGGAGAGAGGGAAGGCTATTGTTTTCCAGGTATTAACTCTCCACAAGTGGGGTGAAACAGCTTCAAATCATAATCAAAAATACATATTGTCAGGGGCTGACAACTCCTTCAACAATATCTCACCCAGAAGTGAATAAAATCACCGATGCAGCAGTCATGGGGTTCCAGGCTTGATCCCAGTGAATGGCACCTTGGGAAAGTGCCATCTACTACCATAGCCTTGGGTCAATTCAGGCCTCACGAGTGGAATTTGGGAAACAGCAGAACAGTGTGAAATCCAGTTAGATGCAATGCATTTGTATGTCTAGCTGTGTCAAAATGATTTTATCAATTTGCATGAGATTTACATTAAGAGTACAACTATTATCTGTACCTTTTCTCTTAATCTAATCCTCAGCCACTTTTATGTGTGTGTGTGTGTGTGTGTGTGTGTGTGTGTGTGTGAGTATTCAAATATTGGGTTAAAAACAGTTCTATAATGTAAACATTATCAATGTCACATATTGTATGTGTATTGTTAAATGGCTTTCGTCTTTAAAAGGGCCTTCCTTGGACAAAATACTGCAGCCTAAAACCATTTAACAGCACATACATTAAATATATGACACATGTGTATCAGCATACATATCTCATCATATACATATTTATACACACTCATATATATATACACATACATATATATACACATACATATATATAATCGTTCATAGGTACAGTCTATATACATATATACATGATAAATCGTATATATATATATATATATATATATATATATATATACATATATATATATATGCACAGGCATGGCTGTGTGGTAAGAAGCTTGCTTCTCAACTACATGGTTCCAGGTTCAGTCCCACTGCATGGCACCTTGAGCAAGTGTCTTCTACTACAGTCTCGGGCTGACCAAAGCCTTGTGAGCAGATTTGGTAGAAAGAAGCCTGTTGTGTATATATTAAGTATATATCTATGTGGGTGTGTGTCTTTGTGTCTGTGTTTGTCCCCCACCACCACTTAACAACCAGTGTTGGTGTATTCACATCCCTGTAACTTAGCGGTTCAGCAAAAGAGACCGGTAGAATAAGTGCTAGGCTTAAAAAAAGTCCTGGGGTTGATTTGTTCAATTGAAATTCTTCAAGGTAGTGACCCAACATGGCTGCAGTCAAATGACTGAAACAAGATATATATATATATATATATCTGCCAAATTTAGATTGGAGCCTGGTGTTGCCATCCGGTTTCACCAGTCCTCAGTCAAATCGTCCAACCCATGCTAGCATGGAAAGCGGACGTTAAACGATGATGATGATGATGATGATGATGATAATATATATATTGCTCATCATGTGTATATGTATATAGACTGTAGCTGCAACCCAAAGGGTCGACCTCAAACACTGAGTGTGCCTGTGAATTATACTAAAGGTACAAATGTTGTGTTTGTGGAATATTCAACCACATGCACTTGTAATTCTAATATTTTGGAAGAGTCATTCTTCATAGAAAGAACGGAAGCAAATAAATGAAACTGTTTTCCGGTAACACGGAATAAATATAAGAGTTATATAAAAAAAATGTTTCCATGAAACCTCAACAACAACAACAGCAACAGCAACAAATAAAGCAAGAAAAACAAAAAAAAAGGACCTTGTGGGGCTTTTGAGAAAAAAAAAATGGCTAAAAAAATTTCACCAATTTTTGGAAGAATCAAGCTGTTGACATGTGGAAAGCAAAGGTAATTCTTGTGAGCACTGTTTTAAGAAGAGAAATAAACAGAGCACAGTAAAGGTTTAGTAATTTTTACCATTATTACAATTTACAAAGAAACATTATTAACCCTTTTGTTACCACATTTCTGTTGCAATAAACTGCTTTTGTTTCAATTAATTTTGAAGTGCAGGGCTTAGTGGTTAGGGTGTTGAATTCATGATTGTAAGATTGTGGTTTCGATTCTTGGACTGGACAGTGTGTGTTCTTGAGCAAAACACTTCATTCCATGTTGTTCCAGTCCAGTCAGCTGATATAAATGAGTAATCCTGGGACAGGAAACCAGCCCTAGGGGTCTATAGAACTCTGGAAAGACCCAATTTTGAAAATAATGAAGTAGTTACTTAAATAACTCTGTTATTATTAAGCTGGGCTTTGTTTGAAGGAAGATTTTAATTTACATCCCTTTAAAACAGGAACTTAGTATCACTGAACTAGGGGCAATCTCAGGTGGGTTGGTAATTCTGTTGCAATAAACTATTTTTGCTTCAATTAATTTTGAAAATATTGAGGAATTTAGCAAAATAATTTTTTTTCATTTGATGTTTGGAACATAAACACAAGATTTTGATGGAAGGTTTTAATTTAGATCACTTTAAGCCTTTTCTTACCATATTTCTGTGGAAATATGCTGCCTTCGCTTCAATTAATTTTGAAAATATTGAAGAATTTCATAAAATAACTTTGTCGTTATTGAGCTGGTGTTTGGAGCATAACATAATATGAAATTTGTGGAGTGTTTTTACTTTGGATCGTTTTAAAATGGGAAGTTTGTATCATTAAACAAAGGGTGGTTTCATGCAGGTTGGTAACAAAAGGGTTAAAAGACTGAAACCTTGCCCCACCAACAAATTCTAATAAATCACAAAGAAAAGAGAGAAAACATACACACACACAGACAGAGTAATAGAAATCACAAAATAACATGAGTAAGATTATGAGGCTAAAAGGAGAAAGCACATGAGATAAAAAGTGTAGAAATACAAAGTGAAAAAGCAACAATCAAATAAGTGTACAACAAAGATAAATATTCCAGAGGATGAAAGAGAAGTGAAATTTAATGCTTCAGGTGATACACTTTATCAAAGTGAAGATAAAGGAATAAGAGAGGCAAGATGTAAGAAAAAATATACAATACCGAATTTAAGATGTCTGTTTACATGGCAGGTCTGAGACAGTGTGCATATGTGTATATACATTTCTTTTTATAAATTTTTCATCATTGGACTGTGCCCATGCAGGAGCACAGTCAAGGGTATAGTCAAATACATCAACTCCCGTACTTGTAAACTAGTACTTATTTATTTTATCAATCATGGAAGAATGAAAGGAAAGCTCAACATGTTGAGATTTGAAATTGGAATTTAAGAGAATCATCATAGAATATCATTGAAAATATTTGTTTAATGTTCTACTTTTTCTATGACCACACACACAAATATCAAGAGAGAATTTTAGTACTTAATTCAGAGCATGCAAATGCAATCAACAACCTGAAGCAGGATACATATTGTAGTTATCTCTCATAAAAAAAATAAAAGATATATATATTAAAATCTCATTTGTTGTCTCCATTCATTTATATACACCTGAAGTCAGCTTTGCATTCATGCAACAAATGCTACTGATGTATTCAAACACACATATTACGAAAAACTTTCCAGTGTGTATGTACATCTCTTTTTTGTATGCAGCTATTGTCCAATTCTCTGCTGTTGCCACATAGCTGAATCTTTTTGCCTTACTATTCTATCCATCTGCCTGCTCCTCATTGAAAGAACAGCTATTTCATTCTCTTTGGTTCTGTCACTTTCTAGTTCTCTTTCTCACTCTCAATCCCTTTTTGTCACACATACTCCCTGCCTTTTTTTTTTTATCTTTCTTCTTAACCATACAGCCATGCCTGAGTTTATATTTATATATATATATATATATATATATCTGTGTGTATATGTGGATGTGTATTCTTCCTGTCCAAGTGAATATATAAAAGCTTGGACTGGAAGATGGAAATATCCTCATTAACCTTTGCAGGCTCTCCTAAACACCTGGGGAAAAAGGACTAAGCATACTGGTTAATGCAGGACCCAGAGGGTGGGGAATGGACACAGTACAGGTGACAAGTGGCAGAGAGATAAGTAGTTTAGAAGTACTTGAGTAGCAATGACACAATATCAGCTAAATCCAAGGAACAAAATCCATTGGAGATCTAAGTACTAAGTATTGAATCATCATCATAGTGGCTTTCCACTTGTTGCTGTCTATTATCATCTCTTTTACAAGGTTCAGCATCCTAAGATCAACCTGCATCACTTCTCATGTTTCCCTGTTCTGCAGCCTCCTTCCACTTTGGGTCTCTTGACCCCTCTTCACCCAACTGCTATCCCTCGTTAATACCACATGTCTGTATAAGTACAATTTTTTCTCTTGTTAACTACCGGCTCCCACAATTCCCCAGTCATTGCAGCACAGTGACATCAGTCTTCACATATCCCTCAGCATTCAATGTCCATAACTTGCTACCAGGCAACATCTTACTTTGCACGTAGCTGTGATATAATCTGCCCTTCACTCTCCATTAATACTGATTAGCTCCTCTAAATACCAGAAGTTCATCACCATCCTTGTTTAACGTCCACTTTCCATGCTGGCATGGGTTGGACAGTTTGACATGGCTTCTACAACTGGATACTCTTCCTAATGCCACCAGCATGGGTGCATCAACACAGCACCAGTGTGGGTGCTCTTTAAGTGGAATCAGTATGGGTGCTTTCTAAGTGGCACCGGCACTTTTTAAGTGGCACTGGCACCTGTAAGATGTATGTGTGGAAGACGGTGATTTTACTTAGCTTGAAGTGTCTTTTCAAGTACAGCAAATTACCACATTCTTTAGATAACCAGGTGATACTTGTTGAAAGCTAGGGTGAACTGAAGTAATATAGAAGATAGAGCACTGTGTCATATCCATGAGAGATAAATGTCTCTTAGATATGACTCCAGTTTATCATAGGTAACATGTGAAGATAACTTGGTGGTACTTATTGTAAATTTCCAATAACTTTTGTTTAAGAAAAAAACTTCATAACTAATTTCTGAAAATATAGCTATTTGTTTTATTAACATTCTTTCTTTTTTTTTACAAATTTTTGTATAAATTTGAAATTGTTTAGAATAACAGAAAAGAAAAAACACAGGGTAAAAACAAAGTAAAAAACATAAATGCTGCAGTTTATGAAGAATAAAAGGAAAAAAAAATGATTGATATAAGTATTAAAGTCAGTTATTATTTGGGAATAAACACAAAAGAGAGAATACAGAAAATTTACAAAATGAAATGTATTTCAGTGAATTTGGGCAATCAGATCTTAGGGGGGAAATCCTTAATGCACCAAATTAGAACATAAATAGCTGCCTTCTTGATTATGGGAAACTCAGAGGTTTGTGTGGTCTGGATATCACACTGTAGAATTGCAGTAAGGGCTCTTGGGGGATAAAAAAAAAAAGGAATTCTTGTTGATGTCGCCAAGAGAAATCTCTCTCGTAACCTTGCAACAATGTGATATCACAAGCTTGCATATCAGACTTTGTATGGACGAGATATCACATAACTTCTTGCAGATGGCATATCACCAAAGTCACATTCTTCCTCCTTCTCATCATTTTATGTCTGTTTTCCATGCTGGCATGGGTTGAACGGTCTGGCAGGACCTGGCAAGCTGGAGAGCTGCACCAGGCTCCAAACTGTCTGTTTTGGGATGGCTTTTACAGCTGGATGCCCTTCTTAAAATTCCGAAATTATTAACATGTCTAGCAAGCAGGTATCCAGTACTAATGACAGGTAAAGACCCAGAAACCATGGTCTACTGGTCTTGTCAATCTGGAGGGGGAGTGACTCACTCCCTTACAATATATTGGACACAGGCTGTGTGTTGTTAACCAGCTGGAAAAGACGTTTTCCTGGGGTTAAAATGTAGTAACATAGTTCTGCATAGAACAGCCATGGTATAGTGGCAAAAAATATTATCTAAAATTATTATCATGTTATAATTATTATCAGAAAACTTTATACAATGAGAGATCACATACATCATACTAATAAGATGCCATTAAGCTACTTACCATAGCCTTTGATAATACAAAATTTATTTTTCCAATACAGAACCATAAATTCAATAAATTGTCTATTTTCTTCATTTGCCTCAAGGGAAACAATGATATCAGTAAAAGTGACTTCTGACATAGGTACAAAACATATGTGGAAAGGAGGGGGGAACAGTTGATGAGATTACCCCCTCGACCACCACCATCGAGCGTATGACTGATACTTTATTTTATCAAGCCTTGAGAATGGAATGAAATAAAAAAAAAACCCTCGGAGGGATTTGAACTGAGAATGTAGATAGATCGAACTCAATATTGCCAGACTTGATATTAGCAAAAGGTGAAGAACTTGCAATTATTTGGAATTATAGGTGATTGGACTGATTCCAATACATACCTGTCTTGAGGTCTATCTGACAGATCCCAATCATCTGCCAGAGAAAGATTCTATCTATGGGTAACGGTGAGGCTCCCTTATATGAAGTGAACTTTGAACTTAAAGAAACAAAATTTCAATGCTATAAGGGACATACTCCAGTGTTTTAACCAGGGCTGTGGAGTCGGAGTCCGAAACAATTAAGGGGTAGCTGAAGTTGGAGTCAGAGTCGGTATACTTTTTACTGACTCTGACTCACAATGTCTTTACTCTTGAACATAAACCAGTTATAACATATAGGCTGACTCAAAGTACAAGACTATGCTTTATGAGATATGTAGACCACAAACACTTAATTACATACACAGGAGTCAGAGTCGAAGTTTCTTGTTTCGACTCTTCAGCCCTGGTTTTAACAATGTAGTAAGGGACATTCAGTCTAGCACCTTAATAGGAAATATCAAACAAGTGTTATACCAAGACCTACAATGTAATGAACCATCCAGTAATACATCTGGGAGTAGAAATTTTCTTACCATATTCTTCAGCTGATTGCAATTCATATAAAACTGCTAGAATTGATTTTCCCTTAACAAATAAGGACTCATGATCATCACCATCATTTTATATCTACTCAGAGTTTATTGAAGCAAATTTTCTACGACTGGATGCCCTTCCTGTTACCAACCCTCACCTGTTTCCAAGGAAGCTGATATCTCCCCCATGACCGGACATTTTCACAGAATATTGCCAACAAATGACATTCACTTACAACCGCCATGCAATGTCAAGTCAAAGAGACACAAGCACTGACACGCTCCCATTCACACACACACATATATATATACACAACAGGCTTCTCTCAGTTTCCGTTATCAAATCCACTTACAAGGCTTTGGTCAACCTAAGGATATAATAACAGACACTTGCTCAAAGTGTCAGACGGTGAGATTGAAACTGAAACCATGGAGTTGGAAAGCAAACTTTTTAATCATGCAGGACAGATCATGAGCAGAGAAATAAGAAATAAGTATTAAGCATATTTCCTCATCTCAGAAATATAGAGTTATATTAAGAAATAAGTGTTTTAACTGACCTGTAGAATAAAATAAGATAATAAAGGGGAAAAACATAAAATAGAACTGCTGCATGTATTTTACTTTTAGAAAGAAAATGGAATTATCAATGTTTTTTTTTTTGATTTTTTAAATATTAAAACAAAAAAAAATGTTAAACATGTTAAAAGTTTCATTCAGTTTTCAATAATTTAAATATTCAAATTTGAAGTATCCTGCTTGTTTTCCCAGGATACTTCAAATGTTGAAGTGATATTTCTGTATCAGAGATGAAAGCTCTTTGAATTTTGTATTCTTACAACACCAAAAAATCTTGCTCCTTGCATTCGCCTTTCGTCCTTAAAAAGCCAAACAGCAGCGAATTGGCCACATTCCATCACGTATGCATCATCAGAAAAGGACACAGCTGACATTACAAGGTAGATGGAGGGGTAAAGCAAGCAGTCTTCCTCTAAGTGATGTGTCTAACTCACCTCAGACCGAACCGAGAACTTGTTGCTGCTGTAAGACAATGCTTCCATGTTGACTGAAGAAGCAGCTTCGCGAGAAACTTTGCGGCGTTTCTTTTTCTTCAGATCAATGTCTGTCAGTTCGGCATTTTCCGTTTGAGATACAGACTGCGACAAAACACTGCCAAGGAACTCGGATACCTCATCCTGAAAATAAATAAGTTTTGTTATCTTTCCTTGTAATCCATTGTTTTTTATGGGTGAGGCTATGAATATGTATGGCTGGGGACAACTGCATAAAGAAGTGCCAAACCCTAATTGTGGAGGGTACTTGTGGAAGGGGTAGACCCAGGAAAATATGGGATGAATGGTGAGAAAGGATCTTCAGATGCCGAGCCTCTTTGAGAAAATGGCTGGTAGATACATAGGCAAAATTCAAACCATGTACCTGTTATTTGCTGAGGCAGGCAAAATCTGAGCAAGCTCAACAAGATGAAGCTAGCAGTATTGATGGTGGGGGAGGGGGAGAACTGGTTAATGATCTTATTATAAAGCAACAGTTTGAGATAGGAAGTGGCCGGTAGATACATAGGCAAAGCTCAAACCATGTATTTGTTGTTTAAGTGGTCGGCATTACCACTTACCTCATATAACTGGGCCTCACTAAGGAAACGACAAGGGACCAGGAGATGTGGCAATTTGCTGTACTTGATAAGACACTTCAAGCTAAGTAAAATCACTGTCTTCCACACATACGGGTTTGTCCTTTCAGGTATCAGTACCACATAAAAAGTACCTGTGCCAGTGCTGCGTTAATGCACCTGTGCTGCATAAATTCACCCATGCTGGTGGTACATAAAAATCACCCAGCACACTCTGTTAAGTGGTCGGCATTAGGAAAGGCATCCAGCCGTAGAGACCCTGCCACAACAGACAGTTGGAGTCTGGATAGCTCCCTGCCAGCCAACTCCATGTCAAACCATCCAACCCATGCCGGCATGGAGAGGGGATTTTAAACAATGATGATGATGCTAATGCTCTCAGGCCTGGGCCCCTAACTTTACCCTCCACCTGGGCTCCTGAGCTAAAAAAAAATAGTTGCATATACCAGCAAATTAATGCACAGAACTTGGCCTGGGGCTGAAGAAGGAGAGCAACATCAACAAGGAGGAGGAGGAAGACGAAGAGAAAAAGAAGCAACAGCAATCATCAGAGGAGCTTACTCACCAAAATGAACCTATCGACTGTGCATTGTGTGATTCCTTCTTGCTTCTTTTTGGCCCTTGAAACCCGTAAATTGTCATCTGCTCCACCAATAACCACCAGACTGTTCTCAGCTTTCATCTTTTCTCGAAGATCTTCAATGCCATCAATATCACAAGAATTACTATGTTGACCGATTACAAAGAGTGTTGATGTTTTGCTTTCTAAGAGTGGATCTTCAACATCCTGAAAAAAAAAACAGAGAAGACACGATCAACAATAATAATTTTTTTTCAAATTTTGACACAAAGCAACAATTTGAGGTAGGTGGGGGTGCAAGCCAGTTGCATCAACCTGGTGTTAAACTGGTACTTATTTTATCCGTCCCAAGATGAAACACAAAGTCGACCTCTGTGGTATTTGAACTCAGAACATAAAGTGGGGAGTTTCATCTACCCTGTGGTACCAGAAAAAAACGCCATTAAGCATTTAGTCCAATGCACTAATGATTCTGCCAGCTCAATGGTTTCTAATTTTGGCAGAAGGCAATCCTAAGGGAGGTGGCCATTGATTACATTCACCCTAGTGTTCAACACGTATATATTTTATCAACTCCAGAAAGATAAAAGGTAAAGTGACCACAATGGAATTTGAACCCATAACGTAAAGAGTTGGAAGAAATGCTGCAAAGCATTTTGTATGGCAAGCTAACAACTGTACCAGCTCTCATAGGTTGCAGGAGGGAAAAGCATAAAAGGGGGGGGGGGGGGCAAAATAACAGTCACATCCCTGTTCAGATCAATCACTATGTTGAAAAGGAAGGACAGATAGGATAATGTCGTCTTAATTAGAATATGTTTGAAGTGTAAGATACAAGTTTAATGGATGGAGCAAATTGATTTATAGGTCTGCCAGTTTAGATTTGACCTGGGGTTAAACAACTACATATATTATATACCATCATGGTCAATGTTTATATGTCTATCTTTCTACATCTGAATGGGTCAAATAAGAGCATGTTGGGCCAGAGTTTCTATGGCCAGATACCCTTCCTGTTGTCAACCGTGTCATATCAACAAGGCGTAACAATCTCCAAGTCTAGCAAAAAAAACAAAAAACAAACAAACAGCCTGAACATATTTTATGCAGAGATACAAAGATCATGCAACATGTCGAGAAGCCCTGACAAGCTTTCATGGAGGACAAGAAGACTCAACAACAATCAGGAAGCTATCGTTTAGAATGGTTTCTTGATTGTGTTTTGTTGGTATGGCAAACAAAAAAAAAAGGAAAAGATAATTGTGAAGCAGTTATAAAACAAACAGATCAAAAGAAGATGAATAAATAAAGAAACAGCAGATACGAACACCACGACCACCATTGATTCCTGTGAGTGGGAAACCCAAACAAATCACAGCAGATACCATCTCCACCAATGAAACCTAGGGTTGAAAATGAAAGGGGACATGTTATTAATAAATTAGCTGAACTGTCAATTACAATAAACATCTTGTGGAATATATACACATAAACACACACACAAACACATATGTATATATACGTACTCATGTATACATTCATCTTGTTTATGTGTGTATAATTACACATATTCATGTGTATACATTTCTACATATATATCCATACATCTCATTTAATGTACACACTATAAAGATACAAGATCAGATTGGAGCCTGGTACAGTCTCCTGGCTTGCCAGTCCTCAGTCAAACCATCCAACCCATGCCAGCATGGAAAACGGAAGTTAAACGATAATGGTGACATCATTGAAATCTCAAAGCTGCAAGGTAATGTACGACTAATTCAAATCAATGAGATTAAACAAACATTACATCTGGCAGAGTTAATCCATAATCAAATGTAAGGACTAAACTTACATGACATGCCACCAATGCTCCAATATTCCATCCCAGCAAGACAATGGGTCGGTTCTGGAAATGGCCTTTTAACTGCAACAGAAATGGAAATATATCATCAAGACATTTTAAGAAATAGAAATAAATACATTTTTTTTCATTAAAACATTAGAGAAATAAAAATAACAGCCAAACAATTAATTGCTTAACCAATAAATTGTTAATTTTTGTTTGGGAGTCTCAGTATTACTGGAATATAATTTATATTTCTTCGCACAAAGCAAAAAGCTGAATGAAAACTGCCCCTCTGTTGGTTACAATGATGAAGGCTCCAGCTGATTCGATCAATGGAACAGCCTGCTGATAGAAATTAATGTGCAAGTGGCTGAGCACTCCACAGACATGTGTGCCCTTACTGTATCAATAGTTCTCATGGAGATTCAGTGTGACACAGAATATGACAAGGCTGGGCATTCCACAGACATGCATACCCTTAATGTAGTTCTCAGGGAGATTCAATGTAACACAGAATGTCCCTTTGAATTATAGGTACAACTCATTTTGGCTACATGAGTGAACTGGGGCAATGTGAAATAAAGTGGCTTGCTCAAGGACACAAAGTGTCACCAGGAATTGAACCCATGACCTTACGATCATGAGGTGAATACCCTAACTACTAAGCGACATGCCTTCACACTGAATGAAAACTATAAATATAGGTGCAGGCATGGCTGTGTGGTTAAGAAGCTTGCTTTGCAACCACTTGGTTTCAGGTTCAGTCCCACTACGCGGAATCTTAGGAAGAAAGTGTTTTCCACTATAGTGGAAAAGATATGATTGGACAGTTAAAAACAATACTTAGTGTGGTGTATATCTAAAAAAAATTTAATACATGAGAAGGGAGTTAATCAAGAGGAGATAGTGTATAAAGAGCTACTTGATAGTTAATGTAAACGAGTAATAGAGAAGTAAAAAGGGTTAAAGAGGGAATAAGATGCGTAAGATGGACTTAGGTTTGCAGAAGAACTAATATTTGTTAGTATGTATTAAATATAAGGTAGAAAAATAAGTAAAAACAGACAAACATAGTTGTTAATATTACAATTTAGATAGTAAATACTTGCTGTGGCTATAAAGATGAAAAAAGTGAAGTTTAAGAAGAAAATGGATGTTGGAATACAGAAAAAATAAAAATAATGGAGGGGAGACAAATGAGCTGGGAATGAAAAAGGCCAGTCAGGCGGTACTGGTAACAGCCACGCTCTCATAGTGGTTGGCGTTAGGAAGGGCATCCAGTTGTAGAAACACTACCAGATCAGACTGGAGCCTAGTGCAGCTTCCTGGCTTCCCAGACCCCAGTTGAACTGTTGAACCTATGCCAGCATGGAAAATGGACGTTAAACGATGATGAGATGAGATAACTAAGCAAAAACAAATAAAAAATGCAGCTTACCTCTAAAACTTTGGTACGTACAGCTCCAATCATATGTTCAAGGCACTGGGCTATACCAACGCCACTGCCGCCATTTACTGTATGCATTGTTACAGGAATCACTTTGCCAAGATTGGAGAGTTGAGTAATACAGAATTTCGTGCGTTTTGAATAATTATTATTGGGATAAGTGGGTCCACTAGGAGCGACAAGAATTAATGGATTTCCAGGAAGCTTGCGCTGTCAGAACACAAAAATAAGGCATAGCGTTAGTTTATTTAGGAAACAGTATATTCTATCAAATGTGTAACTGTCCAAGATGGTTAATTGCTAATCTAATTAATTATAAACTTATCTTTAGAGATAACATTTTTAATATTTACATTTAGGTATTTATAGACCTAAATATTTAAAAACATTGCTACATCGTTAAAAGAAAATTAAATATAGTATATCATTTACATAACGAGATAATTCATTTCAAATTTTGGAACTCAAAATAGATGTAGCTATAAATACAGCAGCCCTCAACATTTTCTATCCAAAAGGATTTTGGATTCAATATTTACATGTTATTATTATTATTATTATTATTATTATTATTATTATTATTTATAGCTTTATCTACTTCAAGTTCCACAGTTAAAAAAAAAGACAATTAATTTTAGTGTATTTCTTTTATTGGTTTCAATGATAGAACTGGCCATACTGGGACACTGCCTTCAAGGGTTGGTTTGTTTGCAACCTGTAACTTAACAGTTTGGCAAAAGAGACTGGTAGTATAAGTGCCATACTTGAAAAATAAGTACTAAGGTTGATTTGTTCAGCTAAACCCATCAAGACAGTGCCCCAGCATGGCTGCAATCAAATGACTGAAACAAGTAAAAGATAAAAATGACTCACAGGTTTCTGTTGGCTGAGAGTGCTATACACAGGGTCCCAGGGTCGCTTAAGGAGCAAATTTAAGGCATCCAATGAAACAGCTGATCCCTGACGAGTGATGGCAGCTGACTGAGCAATCATGCGGTCGACAAGAGTAGGAATCTGAAAGAGTAGGTTCAAAACACTGATAAGTATACACACGAGGATTGAGATTGCAATCATACTGCAAAAGTCAAACAGTGGAAGCATATGACTGAAAAGTTAAAAAAATATAAAGTCAAAAAAGAAACAATCAAAGAAGTGTATAATGAAGATAAATACACCAAAGAACCAGAAAAGTATGCAACATTTTATCAAGAAGAAGACAAGAGATTAAGAGAGACAAGAGAAAGAGTGGATAATATAAAATGCCAAATTTTAGACACCTGTTTATATATACATACACAACATTCATATAAATGTATATACATACATGTATACTCAGATATATAAATACATATAGCCACACACACACACAGATGTGAAGGTGCATATGTATATGCATACAAGAGCACATATGTACAAGAAGAAAATGTACCTTAGCTCGCAGAGTTTGCAGAACATCCAAATAAGCAGCCAACAAATGACGGGGTAAGTTCTCCAACAATACATTGTGTAACCACTGACTAAGTTTGGGGTCCTGTATAATTAAAAGAAATACATATAAAATTTAAAAGCAATTTATGTCAGATTCATTTTATATATATATATATATATATATATATATATATATATATATATATATAGACACAAGCAGACTCTCTCTCTCAACAACAGCAACAGTAATAATAATAATTGACATGATCTGTTAACTTATGTTTTATATAATGCTTCAGCAATGTTTCTGCTGGTGAATCAATATTGAAACAATTGTAGCGTTATGTAATAAAGTGTGTTGCTCAATACATTTTCTACTATTCACATTTTTGCATAAACCCTTCAGATATCACAGAATTGCAGAAGTATAATCCAATGATATTTTGATCTCACCGTACGATAACATTTGTTAGCTGATACCTGTAGAGAAGCTTTGTCAAGCAAACTGCACGATTTTATACCCATATTGAATTTACATACATATATGTATGTGTGTGTGAGTGTGTGTGTGTGTATGTGTGTACGCATTTGTCCCCAACCACCACTTGAAAACTAGTGTCAGTGTGTTTCATCCCTAATGTCTAACAGTTCAGCAAAAGAGACTGATGGAATAAGTACCAATCTTAAAAATTCAGTACTGGTGTTGATTCATTTGACTAAAAATTGAAAGTGGTGCCCCAGCATGGCCACAATCTAATTACTGAAACTTGATAAAAGATATACTCACCCATATTTCGCTAGCCAAGGCTTGTCGTATCCGTTTGGAAGATTTATCAACATGAATTCTTCGCATGACAGCTTCATTATTACTCTAGAAAGAAAAAAAAAGAAAAGAAAAGTAGTATATGTTTGCAGAATGCAGTCAAGATATATATATAAATATAACTAAATATGTCAAGCTTAACCTACTCACACACCTCCATATGCATAATGTGTGAAAAGCACTGGTGCTGGTACCAGGTAAAAAGCACCCAGTACACTCTGTAGTGTCGTTGGCATTAGGAAGAGCAGTCCAGCTGTAGAAACCATGTCAAAGTAGACTATGGAACCTGGTGCAACTCCCGACCTTACCAACTCCTGCCAAACCATTCAGTCCATGCCAGCATGGAAAACGGATGTATGATGATGATGTGAATGTATGTAGATATGATATAAACATGTATAAGGAGGCTGTTAAGATATCAATATAAAACAGCAACAAAACAAATTAACATTGGTTCAACAGCCATCAGCTGTCTCACCATAACATAGGTCTAGTCAAATGCAGACCTGACAACAGCTATTTGTGAAGGCACACAAATATTTGGTCAGGGTGATTCTAAGGTCATGGGTTCAATCCCTAGACCAAATGGTGTGCTGTGTCCTTGAGCAAGATACTTGATTTCACATTGCTCCAATTTATCCAGCTGTAAATGGCTACTAGCCAGTTGCTGTTGCAGTCCTCTATCTGTCTCTCTCTTTCTCTCTTCTGCTGCCATATTCTGGATGTTCCACAAACTCAAGGGTCAGAGAGCAGAAAAGGTGTTTCTGCTTGCAATTACATCAACAACTAAAAACAATTAATGAAAATATGGTACAATAATGTTACCAAGCCATTCTGGCCCACAAGTGATGGCTGGCCACACTGTACTGTGCTGTAGTTTAGGGTTACTTAACAACAACAACAGTTACTGTATCACCATCATTATAAGGAGAAAAATAGTTTTAAAAAAGAGCAACTCACTCCATCAAATGCTAGCCTGGCCAATCGGTCGACATGAAGGGCTTTCATAACTTTGTTGTAAAGTCTCTTCTGCTGCATAGTCCACCCTGTTCTGTAACAGAAGGAAGGTATTTACTGAATAGAGAAGTCTGATTAACGGAAGAGGATGATGAACAGATCACACGTTCTATTCAAGATGAAGTTCTTTATCTAAACATTATGGTCAAGACCATATTGGAGCAGCACCAGTTTGCTGAGCACATATAGGTGGCACAAGAGGCCAGGCACGGCAAGTCTACCAGCACCGTTCCCAGCCACCAAATCTCATCACAATGTATTGGTCAGACACCTGTCCAATGTGCCATGCAATGGGATCAATTCCAGAACCACCTGGTTGCATAGCTAACTTCTCAACTACACACGACAGGATGGTCATGGTTGGAAAGCCTATGACCATAGGTCTGTCCTATCAAGTTTAAACCAGAGCTAAGCAATGTCTGCATTTCCTAATAATAATCATGTTAGAAATACAAATAGGGAAAAAGAAAACTGGTAGCTTACTTGCTTATGTGTTCCTCAGAATCTTCCCCACCTTTATCTGGGTAAGCAAGGCTGACATGTCTTTCACATTCATTCATCAAGCTTCGGGCCTTGGCCACATCACCAATGTGTGAAGATTTAACAGTTGTGGTTTCAACATCGAGTATTTGGTCTTCATCACTAGAGAGAGAGAGATAGAATAAGAGAAAGAGATCTACAGGCTATACACAGAAGAATTACAGTAGAGAGGTGCATAAACAAGACATTAAGGCAACCATCATCAGAGAAGTGTAGAAAACAAGAGGTGATGAAGAGTGTCCAACCACATAAGAGAGAAGAGTTGAGGGTAGAACTGATCCAACATGCCCATACCTTTTGGTAATGTATTGTGCTTTTTGGCACAGCTTTTGAACTGTACGATGATATCTTTTACTAGTTTCAGTCATTAGATTGCAACCCATGCTGGGGCACCACCTTGAAGAATTTTAGTTGAATGAATCAACCCTAGTACTTATTTTTAAGCCTGGTATTTATTCTATCAGTTTCTTAAACCAAACTGCTAAGTTATGGGGATGCAAACAAACCAACACCAGTCATCACACATTATATATATATATATATATATATATATATATATATATATATATATAATGGGCTTCTTTCAGTTTCCATCTACCAAATCCATGCACAAGGATTTGGCCGGCTTGAGGCTATAGCAGAAGACACTTACCCAAGTTTGCATGGACGTGGACGGGATGATATTTGATTAGAGGCATTGTTTTGCAGCTGCTTGACTGTCTTAGAATTAACCCCTCAACCAAGAAGTGGAGTTTCAAAATTTATAACTCAAGGAAAACTGGAGCAATCAGTGACATACACTACTTAAAGGCACAACACAATGGCTACAATATGAATAAAAAAGCATTAGATTTGAGAGAAAAATCTGAATGCCAAAGGGTTAAACTCAGAATGTAAAGAGTTAGCCATTAAATGAAAGTAAACAAAATGTCAAAAGAAACCTACACTGAATTTTGATCTATGTCTGCATTTCGAGGGAATTTGTGCATGAATAACATGCGCAATGGCTTGGCATTGCTTGCATCGGGATGTGCACTCCATGGCTTTGCGTAACAGTGGTCTAAAGAAACAATGTCTAAATCCTGCTCATGTCCAGCTAAGTGGTACTGGTAAGCCGTGGACAGTTTGTGACGGTGACTTTGGTATTCTTCGATAAAACGTTCACTGTTGAGTGTAGAAGTGGTTAATCGATTCCTTGATCTGAAAGAGAAGAAAGGGAAAATAAGTTGACAAGTTAAGTTTAATCAGAGAATATAAAACAACAGGAGATTACAGAAAATAAAGAGACTGACAACACACCTGGTGTTTCTTCAGGTGTGATCAGAGACTTGAAGAGTCACTTTACACATCAAACCTTCTAATACCACCCCTGTTTCTACAATATACGATTCCCATTTTGAAATTATCTAAATTAAAAACTACCACCAAAATTCCAATAATGTTCTAAAAACTAGCTTAACTCTTTAGCATTTAAACCAGTCATATCTGGCCAAATATGTTGCCTGTTTTGTGTTCAAACTGACCAGATCCAACTTCTCACACCGCCCGAGGCTGAACCCAGAACCATTTGTTTTCGGATAGTGCTGATAACCTTAACCTCATATACTTCAGCATGTATCTTGATGCTCATTTATTATACATACATATTAACCCTAGACATACACACACATAATAGACTGATAGACAAATATGTGTGTTTTACCCAATATAATAAAGTGATTAGCCGATTCTAAACGTTTTAATTTCTCCCAATTATACTTTAAAATCATTAACCAGTATAATATGTAACGTTGATATGCGTAATAAATATTGAGTTAATAATATGGCTTTCATACTATCAATAGATGAATGGTTTCGTTTACAAACGGAAAACAAAAGTACTCAATACTAAAGCAGAGTGTGCATATAATATTAGAAACTGAAGCTTCGTAAAATATTTAAGCTTCTTTATTCGTTCGAAGTTGGACGTTTTCCCTCCGTCGCAGCTCATCCTTATATTTATATATATACACACAAACACACGAACCTACATAAGTGTACCCCTTAATATATCCACGCGCATGCATATATATATATATATATATATACACATACACATTTATCAAAACACAAAGCCTACAAATAGGTGGGTAAGAGGAGTTTTAAAATTTTGTTTACGTAGAGAAAAGAAAAAGAACAAATGTGTATATATATATATATATATATGTGTGTGTGTGTGTGTGTGTGTGTGTGTGTGTGTGTGTGTATATATATATATATGTATATATATATATATATATATATATATATATATATATATATATATATATATATATAAATATATGATAAGCAATTACGAAATTCCTGTTGACTGAGAATAAACTGGAAATATGACATAATTAGAACAATTTCACAACATATTAAAACACCAATTCTAATTCGGAGTATTTCAAAAAGCATTAATAAACTCCAACAGAGTCGGACCCCGCCAGAAAAATAATATATATATATATATATCATAACTAATATTTTCACGTGTGTATACACAGACATCGCAAAAGTAGATAGCATCATTTTTGAAAGATTTGTTTGTAGATTCAAAATAATGTAATTTGATTCATTGAAATACTTAATCTAGTGTTTGGTAGACAAACCTTGTGCATAAAAACATTAACTTTTCAAAGCACAAAGTTAAGTGTCCACACAAATAAAAAGGGACAATGTGGGGTGTCTATTGACTTTTGGGATGTCTGTGTGGATATATGTGATTTATATATAGGGTATAGAATATCTGTAGTTGATATAATGTTCACGGTATGGAGGGAAAACAGAACATACCTGCTTAATAAAGACATAATGCCAAAAAAAAAAGGCTTCAACAAAGAGGTGATGTCACCATGTCTTCTTGCAGCAACTAAAAGTACGGAAGCCCAAACGGATCACATTAAATGAGGCATCGTAATTATTAAATTTATCCAAATGATTGAGCGATAAAAATGACTAGAATATAGTCAAAACTGAGTGAAAAGGAACTGGAAAGGAATTTTGTTTTTCTTTTAATGATTTAATACGTAAACAAAAGTGTTAGTAAACGCCCAAATATCACTTTAACTATAAATGCTCCGTGTAAGAATGGATGATCAAGGGAGCTAATCCTTGTATTGTCTATTACAGCGCCCTCAGGTGAGTCAATTGTCAACTTTTATATTTTAGCTTGATTCAATCATTGGACTGCGGCCCGGCAGGGATACCACGGCCTTGGGGGGGGGGGGGGTTCGAACGAATCAACCTCAATACTTATTATTTTTAATTCTGACATTTCTTCTCTCGAGATATAAACAATCCAGCACCGTTTGTCAATTAGTAGTCGGGGCCAAACAAAGACAGATGGAAAGGCATGCTTATACAATTGTACCCCTTTCCATTTTGTTTCCTCATAACTTTTGGAAAAGTGTATGTATGCAACTAGCTTTTATCTTTTGCTTGCTTCAGTCATCGGACTGTAGCCATGCTGGGCCACCACCTCGAACGGTTTAGTTGAACAGATCAACCCCAGTACTTACTGTTTTTTTAAAGCCTGACGTTCTCCTATCAACCTCTTTTGCTGAACCACTAAGTTACGCAGACGAAAACAAACCAACACTGGTTGTCAAGCAGTGGGTGGGGGAGAGAGATTTAGAAGCACAAACATAAAAACACACACATACATACATACATACATACAGACAGACAGACATGTACTAGTTAAATGCTGTGTAAGGAATTGTGATTTAAAATGGACAGTTGACTCCATAATGTAAACAGGATACTGAGAATAACGGTGATGATGTATTTGTAAGGCATATTATTCAGCGAAATGTAAGCAGACTTTACTTTAATTAAACAAGCGTAAGAAATTGAAAGAAAGGAGCTTTAGTGGGTAAGGAATAAATAGAAAACAGGGTCCAGGAGGTGAGGGAGGAGGAGTAGAGAGAGCTCTACAGTTTTTATGATTAATTCTAGTCTTTTTTTGTTTGTTTGTTTTGCTTATGTCTCACTACATTAGATTACTTTGCCCCACCACTGTGTCTGTCCCGTTCGTAGGCATTGGTCGGGTGAGGGGGAATTTCAAAGTATGGTGGTTGCTGGAGTAAAGAAATTCATTTGGCTTTGAATACTGCAGGGATTTAGGAGGGAGATGGAGGTGAGAGAGAGGGTAGGCAGACAGACACACACACGCAGGGAAAGAGAGAGAGAGAGATGGAGAAAGAGATAGGACAGACGGAGAGAAAGAGAAGGGGCAGGAGAGAGAAACAGAGAGGGGAGTGAGAGAGGAAAATAGACAGAGAAAGAGAGAGAGAAAGAAAGAGAAGGAAGGGCCAGTCAATAGACTAACGGGATAGAACGGGTGGGGAAAACGTAGCGGGGGTAAGAAAATAAAACATTTAACCTTGAGTGTTATGAATAGGCTTTCAGTTAGTAAGTTATGAAAAGCCGAATTTTGTAGTTACGACATTGTGACAAATTCGACGAGACAGTCGGGGAAATGGTTTACATCAGTGAGTATTTTCCTCTTAATTCTACAGTTTTGCCGATAGATTCTTGTATTTCCTTACGATTGTTATTGGCGATGATAATGTTGTAAATTAGTCTCTGCATTTTGTTACTATGTTTCCGTTGAAATTATATTTTTGGATTCGATTAAATTTTAAAATAATGAATTTAATAAAATAACTGTCATTCTTAATTAATTTGTTACACAAATTAACATGAAATTTTGGATAGAAGGTTTTCTATTTCGTTCGTTTTAAAACTGGAAGTTTGTATCGTTGAATCAGAAGCGGTTCCAGGCAGATTGATAAATAAATTTTATCGAAATGTATCAAAAGGCAGATAACTCCGCTTTTTGTCTTACAAGAGTTATTTCCCTTGATATTTACAAGTTCTGTTGGGTTTTTTGTGTATGTGTGTGTGCTTGTGCCTCTCTCCCAGAGAGTGAGAGAGGGATATATATAAGTATCATTTCATCATCATCATCGTTTAATGTCTGCTTTCCATGTTGACATGGGTTGGACGGTTTCACTGAGGACTGGCGAGCCAGAAGGCTGCACCAGGCTCCAATCTGATCTGGCAAAGTTTCTGCAGCTGGATGCCCTTCCTAACGCCAACCACTCCGAGAGTGTAGTGGGTGCTTTTACGTGCCACCGGCACGAAGGCCAGTAAGGCAGTACTGGCAATGGCCATGCTCAAAATGGTTTATTTTACGTGCCACCTGCACAGGAGCCAGTCCAGCGGCACTGACAACGATCTTGCTCTCATGTCTTTACACGTGCCACCGGCACAAGTCCCAGGAAGGCGACGATATCATCATCATCATCGTTTAACATCCGCTTTCCATGCTAGCATGGGTTGGACACATATATATATATTTCAATGGCCAGATAACTGAAGAGATGGCAGCATGGGTTTCCGCCCTGGCATCCGAAACTCAGAGTTTTATCATGGCTACCGAATAATTGTCACATATTATTTACAGATATATATATATATATATTTCTGTTTATGAAATTTGCTTACAAAGCATTGGTTAACCCAAAGCTTTAGTAGAAAACACTAGTCTAAGGTGTCACACTGTGGAACTGAACACCAAACCACAAGGTTACAAAGTGGGCTTTGATGAGAGATTTAGGAATATACATTTCACAAAAGATTTTAAGGATATGTATTTAAACTGGGCATATGTAGCCGAAATATTCTACTTGATTTATGTTCAAACAAACCCTATCTCACCTCTTACACCTACCTTACAATGTCACTCTAAGATCAAACAACCACATCATCGAAATCTATGAGATAATGCATTGCCTTTGACAGAGTTATCTGAATGTAAAAGAGTTAAGAATAGATTTAAGCTGCTCTTTTCCTTACGTTGAGTAAGTTACATTGTTGTTCCCATGTTTATTTGCTATGGTATTGTCTCAGAAGAAGAAGGAACTAAAAACATATGATGCCCACATTTAAGACTTAGGCTGAAAAGAAATTTCTGAAGAAATTCCACTTCAGTTCAGTGAGATCCCTCCATTGCTTGAATTGTTTACATTGAATTAACGAGTTGCAAAAAACTGGTTTGACATATGAATGTTAATTTTCTTTAAAAGGCCCCCCCCACACACACACACATAAATATATATATATATATACATATGTACATATATACACATATATATACATATATACATATGAATATATATATATATATATATATATATATATATATAATACAAAGAATATATATACATGTATACACACATATATGTACATACTTACATCTACATGTGTATATATATGCATATCAGGGTACAGGACGTTAGAACAATGAACTACAGACAACGGAACGAACACATAGGAAAACGGAAAGCCACTTGGAATATTCCTTCATCAGCTGTTTCATATATATATACGTATAAATATACTGTATACACACACACAGGCTCCAGTCTGAAACACCAGGCTCCAGTCTGAAACTCTGCCAAATCAGACTGGAGCCTGGTGTTGCCATCCGGTTTCACCAGTCCTCAGTCAAATCGTCCAACCCATGCTAGCATGGAAAGCGGACGTTAAACGATGATGATGATGACACACTGGCACATATGAAGTAATAAAAACGGAAATAATGCCAGCCCCAAAATTGCTCATTGGGGAAGTAATATGGAGAAAAGAAGCCTATTGTTTAAGGCTGCTTCTTTCAGTCGTTACAACCAAAAACTGAAAAATGTTGGCCTAAATTGCAAGAAAAGGAAATAAAAAATATATTCATGTTTATGTTAAGAAATAGAAGAGAAAAAAGGGATTGCTTTTGTCAAGCGATGGTGGGGGGACAAACAAGGACACACACACACAATCTTTTTTCATTGACCCCTTGAGACAGTTGGTACCTCTCACTTGAAATGTTTGTTTCACATACTAGTATTAAGGGAGAACCCCACCCCCACCCCCACCATCTCTTTTCCTTCACCTCTGTTCCTTTATTCTTTAATCACTTGCTACAGTTAATAACCACATGAGTTCATGTAGGAGTCTCTATGTGGTTGTTTGCTGTATTAGAAGTAATAGCCAAATCTCTAATTCAGTTCTTTTAAATAAAGGAACAACACTTTGGATAATGTAGCCCTTGACAAGGTTGGAGTGGTTATGATTGGAATGCCTTTTATTATAGGTCAGTTAAATCAAGTTGACCTGGTGCTCACAAGACTTTGTCTATCACAACGTACAGTTCATGTGGCAGTGTGCCACATGTTTTCAGTTTGAAAATAACTTCTTTCTGCCAATCCCAGAGAACCTGAAATGGGTCATAGCTGCTGTTTCCCCTCCTATTACCAAATCATGAGAACATGTAAAAAAAAATTTTAAAAAAAGAAGAAGCTATAATCTAAAGTGTTACCCACATGTCTGAGACCCCTCTGCTGGTGGCATCTTCTCCTCTGCATCCTCTCTACCCCATCCCTCCTCCCCACTCCCTTGTTGTTCCACACCTGAATGAAGGTCATTCAATTGAGCAACCAATACTCTTTTAAACCACAAGGACAGAGACATGTGGGTTATACTAATTTTTGCCTCATCTTTATTTTTCTTCGTTCTGTTGCAGTTTGTAATTTATAGCATAGTTGTTAACAGGTGTTCAATTCCCCAAATGGAATTTACAATGACAAACAAACAAGTGAGCAAGCATGACAAAGAAATACCTGTGCTTTTGTCACTTGACAGGTCATGCAAGAAATATTGTCTTTTTGTGGTGGGTGGGCACGATTCTGCATTGCACTTAAATGAAAGAAGACATTGTGTGATTGCTGTAGTAAAAACAGCCAGTTTGCATCTAGGCTGAAAAGTAATCTTTGCCATCTCATTAATAACCAAGGGTCATAATGTGTGTGTGTGTATATGCATATGTATGTGTGTCTATGTATATATATATATATATATATATATATATATATACATACACACACACACACACGCACACATTTTATATATATAATTATATGCATTTATATAGAAGCATTGATCATAGAACAAACATCAAATTCGAGTACACTCTCTAAAGTGTTGACATTAGGAAGGGTACCGGGCCGTAGAAACCATGCCAAAGCAGACACAGGAGCTCGTTTGTTTATTTTAGAATTATAATTTCCATTGTATAAAACGTAGAAATGTAAAGACATCCCCCCCCCCCCCCCAGTAAAGACATTAAAAAGAAAATTATGAGTTGTTGGGCACGCCCGCGCGCGCGTGTACGTGCCTGTTCCCCCACCTCATTCCTAAATTTTGTGAGTATATGTGTATGTGTGTGTGTGTAAGTATACAGATTTGCATACACGTGTACAAGGGAATGTTGGCGAAGAAAACAAATATCAATAGTAAATCAAAACAAATCCATGATGGTGGTGGTGGTGGTGGTGATTGTGACACCGAAGGAAGTAATGTTGCGGTTAGCGTTGCTGATAATGATGTCGACAATTATAACGCTGGCGGGAGTATATAGCGGGTGCTGTTGATAATGCTACTGGTATTTTATGTTGCTAATGATATTGATGATGATGATGTGTGTTCTTATATTTGTGTTGACAATGATGATAGTGGTGATTGTGTTGGTGTTAGTGTTGACAGTAATATTAAGTAAATGGGGAAATGATTCCACCTCTGAATCATGTAAAATAATACTTGAATAAAAAATAATACTAATAATAAAACCAAAATCCCAGTAAATAACTTTCGTGTAACGCTGCCTGACGGAAATAACGGAAAGTAACGGATATTTACGAAAACAAATCATCGTTTTTGTTGATATTTCGACTTGTCATGTAAACCTTGTCTTGTTTCTTTTACTAAATTCCTTCGGTATTTCGCTCTTATTTCTAAAACTCGTCAGAGTTTTTAAGCAACGCTTACAAATGCAAGGTAATTATTTAATTATATTCATTCATTGACTGACTGACACTCAAGATTTGTGTTTCATTTTATCTTCGGATCTGATATTAACTTATCTTTCACGACTCAAGTGCGTATGACCATGCATATAATCATGTATACATACATACATACATACATATGCATGTATGCTTGTATGTATGTATATTGACTTCGAATCAGAAGATTGCGAGTTCGGGTCTCGTCGTGGTCGAGCAATTTATATATATATATATATAATTTTTTTCCCAGAGGATGTAGCAACCGTTACCAATATAGCATAAGAACTTACCTCAGGAGATCATTAATTAGATTCCTTAAGGGTCGTTCTCACAGTTTATATTTATATCATAAGGTTTTTAAACTTTTAAATTTTCATATTCAAAAGAGACAGAGACTTCAAATTCGATATATCGATTTATTCACCACTCTATGTTAACATTTCTGTGCCAAACTTATCCAGTGACTGGTCCATTGGATTTAGACGTTTGGCACTTCTTCAGGAGTGGTTACCTTTCGAACAAAACACGAAAAAACACATACATAACTGTTATTAGGTCCTTAGGACATCGTCCTAATAACAGTTATGTATGTGTTTTTTCGTGTTTTGTTCGAAAGGTAACCACTCCTGAAGAAGTGCCAAACGTCTAAATCCAATGGACCAGTCACTGGATAAGTTTGGCTAAGAAATGTTAACATAGAGTGGTGAATAAATCGATATATCGAATTTGAAGTCTCTGTCTCTTTTGAATATGAAAATTTAAAAGTTTAAAAACCTTATGATATATATATATATATATATATATATATATATATATATATATATACTAGCAGAAATACCCGGCGTTGCCCGGGTTAAAGAGAATAATGAAATCTAAAAACGCCGTCTAGACTACGCATCATCTTTATATATAGAGATGTATATACACACACGCACCCAAACACACGTATATATATGTATATCAATATAAATATATGAAAGTCAATGAAGTTTCGTAAAAGAAGGTGATCATGTACATACTTTTTTGCTGTTGTGATTATAACACTTCATTGTAAACTATGTTCCTTGTTTTCCCTTGTGGAGCATATACAAATAGGTTTTTTGTTGCTGCCCACTCTTGAGCAGCCAACATACAGTTGTCCATGTGAGAAGCAGGGCTCTTCCAAGAGAAGACCAGCTACAGACAGTGTTTGACCCTGATATTTGTTTATGGACATGGCAAAAGTCACACGAAGGGGGAATTGTAGTCTTCTGAATGTAAAAGGAATGTCTGCTCCTGATGGAGTAAGAGGAATTCTTGGAATAAAGACGTCATCCCCTTTTGCACATCCAGAAAGAATGGTAGCCTCGATAACGTGTGACATCATTTTCTAAATAATGCTCATCTGTTATGTTCGGGTTAAAATTTCATCTACATCAAAAATATATGAATTTTCATGGGAGTTATGGCCGTTATGCAAAGAATATAATTTCCAAATTTCATAAAGATCCATTCAGTACTTTTGACGTAGTTTTGGATAAGAAAACAAATGACTAATGTGTGTGTTTGTGTGCATGTGTATGTGTGTGTGATGGGTGTATATATGTATAGATATCTGTATGCATGTATATATGTATATATGTGTACATATTACATGTACATCTATATATATATATATACATCTACACATATGTATACATATACATGTATGTATAGATCTATATATATATATACATATACGTGTACATCTATATGTATACATATACATCTCTCTCTCTTTCTCTCTCTCTGAAAGTATCTGTCATTACAGTATCGAAATGGTGTACATATACATGTATATGTATACATATACATCTCTCTCTCTCTCTCTCTCTTTCTCTCTCTGTGAAAGTATCTGTCACTACAGTATCGAAATGTGATTGTTTCAGTTAGTGGAATAGTTTCATTTTTAAAGTGAAAGTATTTGACATGAGTGTTTTTGTTTCACTTTTGACACGTAATACTTAAATAGTGGAGGAGATATTATGTTGCCGTGTGCTCGAACTCTGCAAGAAGTTAATAATTTTTTTTGACTAAAACACAACTGGAACCCTAAGTAAGGCATGTGTAAAATTTGAATGAAATTGGTTGCGTAGTTCTCAAGTTTTAGGGATTCACACACAGACAGACAGACAGACATTCTCATTTTTATATATATATATATATATATATGCTAGCTTCCTGGTAATAAATCGATATTAATTAATATCTGATTTTTACCCTATGTTTTAATTTAATTATATATATAGATAGATAGATAGATATGGATATATATGTGTGTGTGTGTATACACACACATGTGCATGTATATATATATATATATATAGATAGATAGATATATGTATGTATGTATAATACACACACACATATACGCATCTGTAAAGAATCGATTTGTTTGTGTGTGCAGTGGCCGAATAGTTGAGTTCGCTTCGCAAGTACGTTGTGCCAGGTTCGATCCCATCCCTATGTACCATATCTTTCGCGGGTGTCTTCCCATACTTTATAAGTGAAACTGGTTAAACGTTGTACCTATAATTCTAAGTTACAGTTTCTATCACACTGATTTTTCCTGAGAATTGCCTTAATGGTGCACGTGTCTGAAATGCTCACTCGCTCACACCATAATTGAGGAGCATGTAATTCCGTTGAACGAACAGCTGAATCCTCATCATTGAACGACGGAGAACCTTATGTATAAATGCATGTGTGTGTGTAGGCATTCGTATAGAATAAAGTCGGAAATTATCTAGTAGACCAGAAAACTAATTTCTTCGGATCTGTATGTTTTAAGCATCGTAGATTACCAATCGCATCCTCGCATTTCTGTATATTTTCAGTTTTTTTTTAAAATTTCTTCAGATATATTTCAGATCTTCAAAACAAACTTATAAAACAAAATAGAATAATGAAACATTACAGAAAAGGGCGTGGTGTCACCGCTGCTAGTTTTTTCATTTCTTTCTTGTAGAACGCTACGACGCTAAAATAACTCACTGATCCGAAGAAACTACGGTTTTGGTTCACTAGATAATTTCGAAATTTATTCTATAGAAAGAATTAAAAATGTGTGTGTGTTTTATCTATACAATATTATAAATTTAATCTCAACAGCCAATTCATATTACTGAACAGTTAGATCCAGGCCTCTCACACCCACCCAACAATGTCATTCTAAAAATAAGGCTTCACTGTGTGGTAAGAAGCTTGCTTCCCAACCCCATATTTCTGAGTTCAGTCCCACTACATGGCACCTTGGGCTAGTGTCTTCTACTATGGTCCCAGACCAACAAAAGCCTTGTAACTGGATTTGGTAGACAGAAACTAAAAGAAGCCCACCATATCTATGTGTGTGTGTGTGTGTGTGTGTTTTTGCATCTGTTTGTTCCCCACCACTGCTGCTTGACAACTAGTGTTGATGTGTTTGTGCCCCTGTAATTTAGTGGTTTGACAAAAGATAATTACTAGGATCAATTCATTCAACAAAAATTTTTCATGGCAGTGCCCCAGCATGGCCACAGACTAACGACTGGAACAAGTAACAGCTAAATAGCAATCACATCATAGACATTTCAAAGCTCTAAGATAATGCACGATTAATTCAAAGCAAAGTGAATAAATTAGCATCTCATTAGACAGAGTAACCTGAATGCTAAACAATTAAGTAACCTTCATCTCCACAACTTCAAAATCGTTGGCAGCCGGATGGCAATGTATTGTTTGACTGGGCTTAGAAGCCACGATGCCTGGGTGAACCTCTGGAATGAAATGTTTTGTGTGAGGAGAAACCACTACTATCTTTAGTTTCACTGGCAGCACATCATCATCATCATCATCATCATCATCATTATTATCTTAATGTCCGTTTCCCATGCTGGCATGGCTTGGACAGTTTGCCTGGATTTGCTGAGCTGCATGGCTGAATCATGCTCTATGTCAGCTTTAGCATTGCTTCTACTGTTGGATGCTCTCCCTAACACCAACCACTTCACAGTGTGTACCTGGGGTGGCTTTTTTTGCGACCCCCCCCCCCCACTCTTGACTAAGAGTGTGTGTGTTGAGGGAGAGGGTGTTCAAGGGGGTGGTGAGATTTTTATGCCAGGGACCAGCAGAAGTGTTTTGCTATGGAGAGACTACTTGGCTACCTCACATTTATATAAGGGTGGGAGTATCTAAGAACAAGGTGAGATGATACTTTTTGGTTATCTCACCCCCATTAAAAAATTGGATTATCCCCCCACAAAAAAATCGAATTAATGTGGCGACAAGAGATTGGATTAAAAGAGTTGGATCCTTTTGATTCAGTTCTTCAACACATTGTTGATGTTTGGCCTCCGCAATAGGCGTTGTATTTGTTATAAATATGTTATCAGATTCAGTAAGATGTTTAATTTTTTCAGTTTTCATGTTTATTAATTTTTTCAGTTTTGTATGATTTGTTATAATAATATTATCAGATTCAAAACGATGTTTCATCTTTCCACTTATGGCACTTTGGGCTAGTGTCTTCTATTATAGTCTCAGGCTGACCAATGCCTTGTAACTGGATTTGGTAGACGGAAACTGAAAGAAGCCCACCATATATTTAGTTGGCCCAAGGCTATTGTAGAAGATACTTGCTCAAGCTGGCATGCAGTGGGACTTAACCTAGAACCATGTAGTTGGGAAGCAAGCATCTTACCACATAGCCATGCTTGTGCCTATGTGCTTTCTTTTAATAAAGTAGAATGTGATTTGAGGAAGATTTGACAGGTGTTCCTAGCAAATCAGATGACCATATAGAGGCTTTCTTATTGGTATATATGTAATATTTGTGTGTAGAGTTGTTGTGCATATCAGCTCTTATCAAGTAAACCTGTAATAAAAAGGTGCCATGAAGATTTGGTTGCTATTTTTATCAATATGATTGACCATACAGATCATGGGTCCCAAACTTTTTAGACCATCGACCTTGACCCTTCATCGACCCCCAGGCATGTACAAGAAAGAAAAAAAAAATAATAATAATAATAAAGTAGATGAGACTGGAGTCTGGTGCAGCCTTCCAGCTTACCAGCCCTGGTCAAAACGTCCTATCCATGCCAGCATGGACAATGGACATTAGATGATGACGATGGTGTGCATTTATCAACCCTTTGTATAGTCCCATCAACCCCCAGGGGTCGATATCTCCACTTTGGAGACCCCCTGATATAAGATGCTCTGTTACTGGCTAGATGTTTAAGGTGATGAAGGTGGTGGTGTCAAGTGGAAGTGAGAGGGGGGTAACAGTGATGGTTGATGATGGTGGTGGTGGTGATGGCAGGGAATTGTGAAGATGATTGTGACCTGAGGATGGTAGTATGTGGTTGTGGTGGAGATTTTAGTGTGTGTGTGTGTTTTAGATGAGTTGTAGCAAGTTTGGAAATTGCTGGATGAGAGGCCACTTATAACATCAAAGTGGTTTAGTGATTTAAGACATGCTATAAAGACGAAGGAGGAGGAATTTTATAGCATGTATGAGGTGGGAGGTAGTAGTTGGGGAATTGGAGTGAGGGAGGTACAGTGGGAGTGGCGGGTAGAGGGGAAAGAGGTGGGGGAGGAAATGAATAGATTAAGAATGATAAGTTGAAAAAAGAGCTTGAGAGAAAGAGGAGGAAGGAAGGAGTAGATAAAGGAGTGATAGATGAGGAGAAGGAGGAGGTGAAGAGGAGATAGAGAGTGGATAAATAAAGAAGTGATAATTTAAGAGAGAGAGAGTTTCTTGAGGAAAAATATATTGACAGAGATAAAGAGGGAGGAATAGAAGGAGGTACAGATGAAAAAGCAACAGAGAGGGGGAGAGATATAAAAAAAAAGCAAGAAATAGAGAGAGGGGGAGAGAGATTTAAAGAAAGAAAGCAAGAAATAGAGAGAGGGAGAAGGAGGGGGAGAGAGCAGAGTAGATTTTTTTAAAAAAAGCAAAAAATACAGAAAGAGGGGGAGAAGGAGAGGAATAGATAAAAGAAAGCAACAAACAGGGAGAGAGAGAGAGAGAGAAGAATTGATAAAAAGCAACAAATAGAGAGAGGGATCGAGGAGGGGGAGGAAGAAGAGGAATAGCTAGAGACAAAAATTAAAAAAAGAAGAGGAATTGAGTCGGAGGTGGTGAAGAAATAAAGAAATATGAGACAGATAGAGGAAGTTTGTGTTTGCATGTTTTGTGTGTGTGTTGTGATAGTACTTAAGGTCAATTAATCTAGAATAAACTTAAACTATTTGTAGTTTTTCTGCTACAGTTGGTGTCTTGTGCCTGTACAGAAGTGGTAGTTATTATTGTATGTTTGTGTGTGTGTGTGTGATCCAACAGCTTGCACACCCATGTAAAATTTTAATGGTCCATTCAATGCATTTCATTTAATGAGGTGAGTTGATTTTTTTGTTTTAAATGTGTGTGTGTGTGTGTGCAAAGCCATCTCAAGCCCCACCAGTCCAGTTCAGTCCAGACCAGACTAGACCAGATCAGACCAGACCAGATCAGATCAGACCAGACATATGAACAAATCAATCATAAATTATAGACATCTTTGACAATGAAGGACAAAAAAAAAAAAAAAACATATATGTATAGGTGTGTATGTTTGCTCAAGTTTGTTTCTGTATGTGTGTGTGTTTTGAAAATGTGTTTTGTGAATGTGTGTGTGTTTTTGTGAATTCTCATGGCCAATAAACTTTATTAGTCTTCTAAACTTTATAATGTCAGATTTTTACCTTTGCAGATTGTCACCAATTTCCCTGGTTTATGAATTTTACTAAATTTTAATCATTATATTAACAAAGAGACATTTTAATTGAATGTGTATGTTATCTCACTCTATGTGTGTTTAAATTGTGTATTTATGTATATATTATATATATAGATATATGTGTGTGTGGCTAAATATGTTTACGTGTATCTGTGTAGAAAATGTAGAAAATATCACCAACCCTCTCCTGTTTCCAAGTTAGGTAATAATTCTTAATGGCCAGACATGTTTTTTTACAAAAGACTGCAAACTAATAACCTCGCTTGTATGACAGTGATGCTCATTTACAACCATCACACAATGTTACGGCAAGCGTACACACACACACACACACACACACATTCATACATACATATACAGTAGAACCTCATAGAATGAGTGCACCATTGTATGAGTAATTTACTGTATGAGCTGAGGCACACTAAATTTTAAATGTTTTTTTTCAGAAACAGAAATATAGTTTACATATCTGTCGTATACGTCAGTTTTGTTTTTTCGCTTTAAAGGTAAACTATTCTGATAGAAGCAAATACAACCAAGATATCTTGCAGTGGAATTGAACCCAAAATCATATGATTCAGAAGTAAACTTCTTGTCTGCACAGTTCTCATCCTTTCGCTCGGCAATTCTCTGATTCTTCTCCACTGGCAAATCGACATCAGTTTCAGCTCCGGTTTCCTCACTATCAGATGAAGGGCAAAAGCAATGGAACCTCATTCTACAGTCCTCATGGCCAATAAACTTTATATTGTCTGATTTCTGTCAGTGCAGACTATCACCAGTTTTCTTGGATTCTGAATTTTACTCAATTTTAATATAATGGTTAATGAGGAGATACTTTAATTAAATGATATTGTATTGCCAAATTCAGACACTTTTATACAGAACCAATTAATATTTTTTGTGACTTGGCAAAGCAGATATAGAAAGTTGCTATTGACTTGAAGCACATGCCTGAATGAATATGTGTGTATTTGAGCATGAATATGTATACGAATTAAGATTCATTTGAATTAGGTACTTAAATTGAGGCACCTCGTTAGGTCAGAATAATACACTCACACAATAATACTATGTAAATATCAAACTTGGTACATAAGTACTTGCCGAATGATATTCTTGCAGTGTATGTAGGCAATTAGACCCAGCTGAATGAAGAAATCCACGCTTGAGCTATTCAGACATGTTAATCATATTAAATATACGGTCCATAATATTTACGAAGGACAGGTGAATAAAATATAAATGAGTAACAGTAGAGTACTACGTTAAGGGTACATGTGTCTGTGGAGTGCTCAGCCACTTGCACATTAATTTCACGAGAAGGCTCTTCTGTTGATCGGATCAACTGGGACCCTTGTCATAACCAATGGAGTGCCATGACAACAATGTATATATATATATATATATATATATATATATATATATATACACTAAGGCTTTTCACGTCTGTGCTCTTTCCAAAACTTGCACCATAACACCCTCAAGAGTTTCAGACCTCACTTCTCTGATATCTCTATTGATGTTCTCTGGCATGAGGCTTTGGTAGGCCCACAGTTACATTAGAAGACACTTGTCCAAGGTACCATACAGTGGGACTGAACCTGAAATCATGTAGTTGTGAAACAAACTTCTTAACCACACGGCTACACCTGTGACTATTATTTATGTATGTTACTACTACCCCCCCCCACACACACACACACACACACAATCAGGTTCTGCTCAGTTTCTATCAATCAGATTATCTAATTCCATTTCCAAGTTATTGGTCAGTGCAGCACAGTGGGATTGAACCAAGAACCACATGGTTGTCAGGTTGTCAGGTTCCCTTCTTAACTACAAAACTATGCCTGCAAATGCAGTTTGAAGGATTATTTTTACTTTACAAGTGTGACTTCAACTATTTGTTTGTTTATTTCATTTGGCAGGTGTGGTTTTTTTGAATAAATCTGTCAAGAATGTGTGTGTGACCCCACACTGACAGGTTTGATAATTTGATAAAACAATGTCTCTGTAGATTAACTTTTAATCTACATCAACCTTTTATGTTTAACCAATTTGTATTGTAATTTTAAATGTAACAAGCTGATAAAGAGACTATGTATCTGTCTTTTCAACTGAGTGTGTGTCTGTACTTGTGCTCAACAATGAATTAACCAAACACATATTTGCTCTTCTTTTTCAACTCATTGTTTTTGTGTGTGTGATGGACTCTCCCATGGAAGACAACATATGAGTGATCAGTTTTTGTCAGTTGACCTGCACAGATGATTTGTTTATAATGATCAAATGTTCATGCTGCACATTAGCTCACTCTCTCCATCAAATGGACATTGTCGACAGAGATGAACTGTGTGCGACACGTCAGGTGTCAAAGTGATTGTAGAGCAATGTGAGATGAAGTATCTTGCTCAAGAACGCAACACACACCACCTTGTTTAGGAAGTGAAACCATGATCTCACAATTGTGAGTGCAACACCCTAACCACTAGGCCATACATATATATAAAAGAGTGTATATAATATTTTTATGCACAGAGAGGAGACCTCTGACAGGACTCTTTACATGCTAGAAAGGGCAGTCAAAACCCAAACCACACAAAAAAGAATTCATGAGATACACCGTTATAATGCCAGAATGAACAAAAAATGAATTAGTTAATCTCAAACTCGAGTTTCACTATTAATTGCCAAATATACTAATTTGGAATCTGTAGATCATCAGCAGGATTGCTAATTTATGAATAATTACATAGTTGCAAACATATACTGAAAACACGTGTGTATTTTATACACTCTTATATTCTTTTAAATAAATATGTTATGTCTTATGACTTCTATTTATGCATGCTAATCACTGGTAATAAATTATTTTATTACCCTCATATTTACGATAGTAATATTTATAATTCTGAGGCTATATGAGACACAGTTTTAAATTTGTTTATTTACTGCTGGACTATATATTTATGCTCACACACTAAGTCTGAATCCATAATGGATAAAGATGTAGCTGTCTTGCACACGTGTTTTCGGTATGTATTTGCAACTACATAATTATTCATAAATTAGCGATCCCGCTGACGATCTACAGATTCCAAATTAGTATATTTGGCAATTAATAGTGAATCTCGAGTTTGCGATTAACAGATTCATTTTTTGTTCAATCTGGTGTTATAACAACGTACCTCATGAATTCTTTTTTTTGTGGTTTGGGTTTTGACTGCCCTTTCTAGCATGTAAGGAGTCCTGTCAAAGGTCTCCTCTCTGTGTTTAAAAATATTTTATACACTCTTATATTTAAAAAAAAAGAATTATATCTTATGACTTTTATTCATGCATGCTAACCACTGATAATAAATTATTTTATTGCCCTCATATTTACAATAGTATATATATATATATATATATATATATATATATATATAATCCTAGCTGTTTCCTCTTGAAACACATCTGCTGATTTCTAACTAAATATAAATGTTTCATCCATAAAATTTGTATTATTCAGTTTGCCGCCTTAATAATAATTCCAAATTTTGGCACAAGGCCAGCAATTCTGGATGGTGTGGGGAGTGATTACATCAACCCCAGTACTCAACTTGTACCTAATTTTACAACCCCAAAAGGATGAAAGGCAAAGTTGACCTTGGCAGAATTTTTCAACTTAGAATGTAAAGATGGATAACATACTGCTGTGCATTTTGTCTGGCATGCCAACAAATCTGCCAGCTCACCACCTTAATACTATTGATAATAATAATAGCTGAATTGATTGTGAAAAATGTAATAGATGAAGATGAATAGATAGCCATCATTTCAATTCATGTTCCATATGTTTCAGTAACATGGTCATTTATTTGCACATGATGTATTACAGAATATGATATGATATCGCATAATTTTCATTATTTAATATGCTTTATTACTTGCCATTTCATCAAGCATAATAAACCATCAAAAGATAGATTGGTCTCCAAAGAATTCGATTTCATAAAAAATATGGAGGATGTTACATTACTCATGCTAGCAATAGGATGGTATTAGATTAGAAACATGACCAATCAGCTAGTGCTTCCACAGCAATGACTGTTTGCTCCATACAAGTGAGAGTGGTTAGTAGCTTCAAGTACAATTCTGTATATACTTTCCAACAAATAGTTCCATTAATGGTTATATGACTAATAATTTCTAATCCAGATGATATGTTGCTGATAAGATTTCATTTCAAAGATTGGAGCATCATCAACATGCTGCAAGATAAAAACCTGAATATAAAGTAAGGGGCAAAGACCAAAAATTTATAAAACAACAAAAAAGATTTAAAAAATTAAAAGATAAAAACAATTAAAAAATAAATTAGTATCAATAATAATTCTTTATGCTATAAGCAAAAGGCCTGAAATTTGTGGGGAGGGGGATTGTAAATTTCAAGTGGTGGTGGGTGGACAAACACAGACACACACATGTGCATACATACATATATATGTATATATACATATATTTATATGTGATGATATTTTGATAAATTAAAACAGTTTTTTTTTTTTTCTTTTCAGATGCTAAATCATTTCTAGTTAAAGAGCGGAATATTATGGTGGCAAATGTTGTCCGAATAAACAAGTTGGTGTTTTTGTTTCTCGGGTTTCTTGGTGTTGTTATTGTCTACTTCTTAATCAATTTAAATCCAGTAGCCATGAGTTCAGAACACACGTCTAGCAAGCTTCACAAAAGAATTACATGGCACAACCAGGCCTTCGTTAATGTCCCGACAGAAATTGTTGAGGCAGCGAAATCCATAAGTGTAAATTCTGAAATGATTGAAATGGTATACCAGTCTGAGGTAAGCGATCATTGATTTGGAAATATGGAAACGAGATTCGGTGACTTTCATTCCTTTCTTAAAAAGTACATGCCACCTTGGGCAAGTATCTTCTACTATAGCCTTGGGCTGACTAAAGCTTTGTGAGTGGATTTGGTAGACAGAAACTGAAAGAAGCTTCTTGTGTGTGTGTGTGTGTGTGTTATAGGTGCAGGTTCAATCCCACTGCACTATGTGTTGCAACCAAAGCCTTGTGAGTCAATTTGGTGGACGGAAACTGAAAGAAGCTTCTTGTGTGTGTGTGTGTTATAGGTGCAGGTTCAATCCCACTGCACTATGTGTTGCAACCAAAGCCTTGTGAGTCAATTTGGTGGACGGAAACTGAAAGAAGCTTCTTGTGTGTGTGTGTGTGTTATAGGTGCAGGTTCAATCCCACTGCACTATGTGTTGCAACCAAAGCCTTGTGAGTCAATTTGGTAGACAGAAACTGAAAGAAGCTTCTTGTGTGTGTGTGTGTGTGTTATAGGTGCAGGTTCAATCCCACTGCACTATGTGTTGCAACCAAAGCCTTGTCAGTCAATTTGGTGGACGGAAACTGAAAGAAGCGCATTGCATATGTACATATGTATTAGCCTAAGCATTTGTGGTCGAGCAGTCCTCACGATGTCTACAGAATAGATGAAACTAGACGTCTAATCTGAGGATTTTCGTGTCGGCATGGAGCAGTTTCCTCCCCTGTCATCATGTATTCATCTGTGTTCTTCCTACAACATTAAGAATATTTCAAGCAATGTAGGGTGTGTTGGTACCCTTAGTCAAACTTAGTGATGGATGAATATTTCCTTTATGGTATCACATTGTGCCTAGTTGTTTATATTAATTTTAAGTTTCCAGTCTCATACCATTACGTGTATTGTTTTTATAAGTAATTACTTAACTAAATATGATCCAGCAGCAGTTGTGTCCTGGCACTTCATCAGGTAGATTGCTTTTAAAGCACTGCAGGATTGTGTTCAGTCTCCTCTCTTTTAAAGGCCTTTGCATAATTAGCTTTCTTTCTTTACCAAGTAACTCATAGATGTATATGTGGTTGTGTGTGTGTGTGTGTGTGCACACAGGCGTGTTTGTGTTTTCTTGTCTTGACATTGCACGCGTGTGTTGTTACTGAATGTATTCATAATGCCAACCACTTTACAGAATGTACAAAGGGTGCTTTTTTTTTTTGTGGCACCAGCATTGGTGAGGTCACCAAGTATTTAGGTATATTCAGTGACTCACCTCACATCAGGCATAGACACTGAGTCTCTACACCAGTGGGTCTGTGGCTCCCTAGGGGATCGCAAAGCAATTTTAAGGGGACCGCAAAGGGACACTGAAGTATTGTGAAATCGGGGTGGCTTGAGACAGTTAAGTGTAAAGATTTTAAGACTTTCAATTTTTCGCATGCTATCATCCCTTTTTGTCTTTGGCCTCAAAAACCCACACCACTCCTACACACTCATTTGCTAATCACGCTTGTACAAGTGTGACTGGCCAATAGAAAAAATGTGGGTATAATGGTTGACCGTGCATGTGCTGTTGGTATTTTTCGTTTCTTATTTGTTTTGTAACCAATTGATCAACTGATTCCCCATATTTTCATGTGCTTTTATTGTATCCCAATGGGGCATTGCCTGGATTAAGTTGTGGTTTTTTGGGGTTGCCGGTCTATGGGCAGTGTGTTTCATAGTCTGGAAATTGCGGTTTATGAATGTATGTCATTTTTTTCCATGCTGGTTATCCTGCATTTTATAGGGGACCGAGAATCATTGAGAAAACTGTAAGGAAACCAGCAGGTAAAATTTTTTGGAAAGCTTGAGAACCATTGCTCTACACAGACATTGAACTATCACCCCCACCAACATTGCCATCACCACCATCACACTCTCACACATAAGATATAGACATTAACACACTGCTACCACCTCACACACACACCCACACATGTACATAGACACTTACATCCTATTGCCACCACCCCTTATATTCTACCTCTTGATATAAGGTCCTGTACCTTTAATTGCTAATCACATTTACCTTTCTGCCGTTTCCACAGAACATTGTCATATCCACAAAGGAGGCAGTTCCAAAAAAGATGCCAAAAGTGGAGGTTCTCTTGTTGCATGGTGCTGCATTCAGTTCACAGAACTGGCAGGACATTGGCACACTTCAGTTCCTTGCTGCAGCTGGCTACCAAGCAGTTGCAATCGATCTTCCAGGTAACAGTGCTTTATTTTCTTATATTGTTGCTATTATGCAAAAGTGCTGTAAGTCCAAAGCATTGCTTTTCCAGAAAATGGAAAAATAGTTTCACCATTCCATAGCAAAACCATTCTACTACACCTTTGATAATTTTTAATATCTTGGCATCTTTTTATTTATTTGATGTTTCAGTCTCTCTGTTTTTTATCTCTTTTACTTGTTTGACTCGTTGGACTGTGGACATACGGGGCCACCACCTTCAAGGGTTTAGTTGAACAAATCCAACCCATTGTGCTCTCAGTCATTTATATGCTATTGAAACCAGATGAATTGAGACAGTAATCATCATTTAATGTCTGTTGGACAGTTTGACCAGGGCTGGTAAGTTGAAGGGTTGCACCAGACTCCAGTCTGGTTTCTATGGCTGGATGCCCTTCCCAATACCTACCACTTTGAGAGTATAATGGGTGCTTCTACGTGCCACTGGCACGGGTGTCAGTTTGTGTGACACCAGTGTCTGCCACAACTACAATTTCACTTGGCTTGATGGGTCTTCTTCTCAAGCATGGCATATTACCGAAAGTCTCGGTCATTTGTCATTGCCTCCATGAGACAATGTAGTAAAGAAAAGAAATATACTACACTAATGTTCTTGCCCCTATAATAACTACACCCTATTTTCTTCATAAGTGTCTTCACTTCTATGTTTACTACACTCCTTATTAATCGCCCCCCCCCCCCCTCCACTTGTGCAATAGAATATTTGAACTAACCCCAGTTGATTATAAATTCTCGTTGCAGGTAAAGGCAAAAGTACAAAGATTTCAGTCACTGATGGCGGTGATTTCCTTGACAAAGTAATTGATTT